>NW_026046030.1:0-210477 GCF_023898315.1 Schistocerca nitens
TTGGTGTGTTGGTTGACGTTTTAAATGGACGTGTCGTACTATCATGCATATCCATTACGATGTCGCCAAGAAATGTACGGGCGGGTGGGGTAGGCGACACGCACGGTTGCCCTTGATTTGTGATGATAGCCGTTTCTTGCAGTTTGACTGATGATTGATTGGACTGTTGTGCGCACGCACGTCATTCAAGGTGCACGTGTGTTCGGTTGAGTACAGTAAGCGTGAGGCTATGGGCGTACACGCGTTTCGTTGGTCTGTGTCCCCCGGTGTGAAATGGCAGGTGTGTCGGTGATGTGATCCGATCCGGCGGCTCTGAGTAACTGTCAATATCGGCGCGATACACCGGCGTCATGGCAACGTGTCGGTGTGAACACCAGTCGCA
Organism: Schistocerca nitens; assembly: GCF_023898315.1. Taxonomy (NCBI): domain Eukaryota; kingdom Metazoa; phylum Arthropoda; class Insecta; order Orthoptera; family Acrididae; genus Schistocerca; species Schistocerca nitens. The sequence goes on from NW_026046030.1 coordinate 383, forward strand.
CTGTGGCACCGTCGGCGCCGCGAACGGTGACGAAAGGCTGACCTTTGATCGGTCGAGTGTCGTGTCTGGGCAGAACGTGTGGAATGAGCAAAACTGTTGGGGACGGAAACAATGGTGGAGGAGGGGAACGGAAAGTAATAAAACAAACAAACAAAATGGAGAAGCAATCACCGGAAAACGAAGCAGGGAAAAACGGAGAGGCGCTGTCTATAGCAGCGGAACGTTCCCGTGCATTGCAGCCGCACTGAGAGGCGTTTACGGCGCGGCTGCAAGTGTCGGCCGTGGCGACGGCTGAATTGCATTGCCTTCCCGGATGAAAAAAAAAGCGTTCGCCGACATGGCTCGGAGGAGGAATCTATGAGAATGCCTTGCCCTTGCCTGCCGTTTCGTGTGCCCTCCTGTTGTGTACGCTGTTGTTGTCCGGTGTAGCGAAGGGTGTGTATGTAGGGGTGGGTGGGTGTGTGTGTGTGTGTTTAGAAGGTCGATAGCTGCCGTCACGGCAGTCAAAGGTGTCGCGAAAAAGTGTGTTAGCCGTGGTTGGTTGGTTGGTTTGTGTGTTTTAAAGAGAAGGGACGAGAGAGAGAGAGAGAGTGAAAGTAGGTGGAGAGAGAGTGCGTTGCGTGTTGCCTAACTGCGTCCGCGAATATGGCAGTAGTTGGTGGTGGGCGTGCCCTTGCATGTGGCCCGGAAGGCGTGTCCGTTTCGCGGTAGTGGCACCGCTGCTGGCATATTCGGGAGATGGGAGGGGGCGCGAAAGGAGAAAGGAGACGCGGAGGCTTTAAAGACGGGGAGGGCGCGTGTGGGTGGCTCGCGCTGCGCTCGGCGGTTGTGTTTGTGCAACAAATGTGTTGCCGGGAGGGGACCGTTGTTGTGGTGCGGTTGTAGCCGCAGACGCGGCCGGCAGTGAACGTGAGACGACGGGTGCGGGCCGGGGCGGCGCATGTCGCCGGTGCCATGCCTTTTAAGAGCCGCGCGGTCGGGGGTGTGCGCACCGTGTGTCGTGTTGCGAGACGGCAGCATTTGTGCTGCGTGGCGTGGCGTGGCGTGGCGTGGCGTGGCGTGGCGTGGCGTGGCGTGGGGGCGAGGAGAGCGAGCCGCGCGGTGTGCTTGGGCGCCGGAGAATGGCACACTGCGCCTGCCCGTTGAGGAGGCCGATGGCCGTGGTGTGGTGGAAATGGAGCGCGTCGGACGTGCACCAATGGGAAAGAGAAACAAAGCGGCGACAACGAACGAAAGGGGGAGGGAGGCCATTGTGTCACATGCGGCGGTGGGAGGAAAAAGAAAAAACAAAAACAAAACAAAAAAAAAAAACAAGAAACAAAGACGTAAGAAAGAGGAGAAACAACAAGGACAATGAGTCGTGCGTTCGCGAGGGGGGTGCGCGTGTCACTCCGGTACGCGCAGTGCGGGAATAGAGGCAGCGTCGGCACGGAGAAGCAAGCAAGCAAGCAAGCAAGGAAGGAAGGAAGGAAGGAAGGACGCACGCGCGCTGCGGCGTTTGGCGCGGTTTGCGGCTGGCGCCTTTGGTGGCAACGGCCAGGACAAGCAGCGGTGTATGGTGGTGTGCGGGGCGGACAGGGGCGGCGGCGGTGGTGGCCTGGGAGGAGGCGAGGCGAGGCGGCGCCGACGGTGGCGTGTGGTACGGCGAAAACGGGACGGACGGCGGATGTTGGAGAGGCGCCGCGCACGCAGACACATGGAAGGAAGGAACGAACGAACGCAAGGGAACAAATGGAGGGGGCGAATGTGGAGATGCGGGCAGGCGGTGGTGTTTGTGGGCATGTGGTGGGGAGAAGGGCGGGGGCGGGAGGACAGAGGCGAGGCGACTGCTTGCGTGCTCGCCCGCTCGCTCGCGTGTCTTTTGTTTTTGTGTTTGTGTTTCCATCGTTTGGTCGCCTTGGAGCCTGTCGGTCCCGTCCGTGTGTGGCCACGCTTCGGGCGCGTGTATGTTTGTACGTTTCGTTTGTTCGTCTTCTGCAGCAGAGGCGGTGCGCGGCAGTGGGAACGCCTGCCTGGCGGCTGGGACGGCCAGCAAATGCGGTTGGATGGGCGGCCACAGCACCGCACCTGTGCCCAAGGAGGCGACGCTGGCGGCGGGGCCCCCTCGGATGCGGCCGGCTGGGGCTGTGTGCGCTGCCGCCGCCGCCGCCGCTGCTGCTGGTGCAGCAGCAACGACGACGAACAACGAGTAAGCAAGAAGAGGACGAAGCGGATGGCTGGTGGGTGAGTGCATTTAGGCGGTCGACAAGGCAGTGCGTGATGTGGCGTTGTGACGGGGGTTTGCTCACGTGGCCTCGTTGTGTCGATGCGCAGGAAGATGAGATGCGGGCAGACGCAGACGCGTACAGAGAGACGAGCCCGGTCTGCAGCAGGATGTGGGGCGCGGCGCGCCGAGTGCAGAGCAGCGCGCGCCGCCTGGGCCGGGCTGGGCCCGCCCGGCGGCGGGCCGCGCTGTTGTCGCGGACGTGAGCGCCCCCTGGCGGGTGGTCGGAGGCGGCGCGGTGGACGTGTGTCCGGTTGGCCAGTGCACATTGCGAGTGGCTGGCTGGCGGTCGGCGGCGAGACGGGAGAGGAGGTATGTGTCGCGGGCGCCTTTGCTGCGCTGCGTCGTTGCGTGCCTGGGCGTGCGCCTGTCGACTGTGTGTGACTGTGTTGGGCGTTGTGCCACGTACGTGTGTGCTCGGCCGAAGGCGTCGGAAGAAAAAGAGAGAGAGAGACGGGCGGGGAAAGTGGGTCGGTGTGCGTGCGTCGCCCGTGATGCGATGATGTCGCGTCATGTCTTGTCTTTGCGAAACGGCTGCCGAGAGGTGTGTGGTGGCGAGCGGGAATGTGCGTTTGGTGGTTGCCGGCCGGCCGGCTGTTGTTGGTGGTTCCTCCTGTGGTTGTTTGTGCTGCTTTGATGGCAACGTGGAAGGACGCCGGTTTCCGTGCCTTGCGTGTGGTTGTGTCGACGGTGACTGGTTGGGGGTGTGCGCCGATGCACGTGCCATCATGTTGTCATGTTTGGGTCGTGAGTGTGTTTTTTGGCTGTGTTGTTGTGTACGGGAAGGGGGGGAGAGGCGGCGGCGGCGGGTGATAGTGCGTGCAGTAGTGCCGTTGCGACGGGCGTCGGGTGGAGCCGTGCGTAGTGGCGGTGGCGGAAAGGTGTAGGTTGCGGGAAGCGAGCCCGTCGCGTGTCGTTGTCGTCGTCGTCGTCGTCGTCGACGGGGTCGCGTGCGCTGTGAATCGAGAGTGGCGGGAAAGGAGCAGCGTGCCGCTGTGTCGTGGTCGTTAGCAGAGGCCTGTGCTTGTCCGTTTGTTTTCTGTCGGACGCTTGGTGCGAGTTGTTTGTTTTGTTGCCGCCGCCGCGGTTGTTTTTGTTTGTCGGCTGTGCTGTGTCGGTGGGTCGGCGAGCTGTTTTGCGGTGCGTGAATGTGTTGGTGCAAAAGTGGCGGCGGCGTCATGGCTGCGACCGCGACGAGCCGCGGGCGCGCCATTGATGATGTTGAACACAGAGCGGCTGTGTGCAATGGGAGGCCTTGTGTACGGGTAGCGGTGTTGTCGTACGTGCATCCGGCCCGGTGCGGAAAGCGCCGTTGCGGTTGCGGGGTTGCCTCTGGTCGCGACGTGTGGTGCTCGGCTTTGTGGGTTTTGTGGTGCCCGTTTGGCCGGTGGGTGGTGTTTTTTGTGTGTTTTTGTTTTTGTTTTTTTTTTGTTGTGTGTGTGTGTGTGTGTGTGTGGTCGGTCTCTTTGGCGCTCGGTATATATCTGCCTCCTGCTCGGTCTTGCGGCGGTTTTGTCGACGTCGTCTGTAGTTTTTTTGCGGCTTGCCGACGACCGACCGACCGACCGACCGACCGACCGACCGACCGAACTACGACCTACCTGTGACAGCTACGTGTGGCGCCCGAAGGTGAACGTAACGTGACCTCGGCGCCCTTAGCCTAACCTAAGATGTCCGGCCGTAAGGTAGGTGCGGCCACCTGACGCCTCACGTCCGAACGCTTAACCTAACTTTGACGCCTAACCTAACTTTAACCCTTAACCTAACCCACGTCCAACCAACGTAACCTAACCTAACCCAAGCGACGCCAACCCTAACCTAAGGTGTTGTACAGTGCGAATGTCGAAGGCATGTTATAGTCGTAGGTGGAGAGCACTGCACGCAACAAGCGGCTACACGGGTAGCAGGGGTTGTGTGGCGTGGGCTGGGCGGTTTGTGTTAGGTTAGATGGCCTTGGGCAAGTACAGAAAGGGGGCAACAGCAGCCTCAACGGGTGCGGGGACCAAGCAGCAATCGGTATTGTTTGTCAACTGTCGAAGCTGCGTTGGTACAGTACCGGAACCGCAAGCGCTGACAGAGAAAGCACCGAAGCTCTGCAATCGTTATAAGGTACAGAAAGCTGGCTGACGCCAGGGATAAATTCTGCCGAAATTGTCACAAAGGTACGGACGGTGTTTTAGAAAGGCTCGATTGCATGCAACCGGTGGTGGTGTGTTCGTCGCTGTTTAGTAGTGGTTTTGATCCTGTAGTGAAGTAGAAGTGGGTGGTTCCTGTGAAATATTGTGGGTGGAGGTTACACTCAACAACCGAGCTAGGTTTAATAATAATTGGCTCCTTTGACCGACCTCCCGACGCAGCAGCATTAGTGGCAGAACAACGGAGAGACGGATTTGGAAACACATTTCACATACATTTTCCTCAGCATGTTAGGGTCTTAGGTGGAGATTTCAATGTACCCGATATAGACTGGGACACTCAGATGATGTTCAGGACGGGTGGTTGGGGGACAGAGAGCATCGAGTGACATTATACTGAGTGCACTGTCCGAAAAGTACCTCGAGCAAAATGAACAGAGAACCGACTCGTGGAGATGACATCGTGGACCTACTGATGACAAACAGACCCGAACGTGTTTCGACTCTGTATGTGCAGAACAGGGACGCAGTGATCATAAGGCCGTTGCAGGGAGGACGGTGTATCTGTTTGGCTAGCAAGAGTAATAGAAGGCAGATTTCCAGACGACCTGACAGATGAAAACGCAAATGCCTGTTCCGACACTGACAATGTTGAGTGTTCATGGAGAAAGTGCAAGGCAATGGTAAAAATGCGTTTTTAGACAGGTACGTGCCGAGTGTAGAACTGTGAGGGATGGGAAAAAAAACCCACCGTGGTATACTACTACAACAACAACAACGTTAGGAAACTATTGCGAAAGCAAAGAGAGCTTCACCCAAAGTTTAAAACGCAGCCAAAATCCTCCGAGACAAACGGGAAGCTAAACGATGTCAAAGTGAGCGTAAGGAGGGCTATGCGTGAAGCGTTCAGTGAATTCGAAAGTAGAACAAACCCTATGTACCGACCGACGTTGACAGAAAATGCTAGGACGTTGCGGTCTTGCGTTGAATCGGTAAGTGGCTCGAAACAGCATATCCAGACACTCCGGCATGGCGATGGCATTGAAACAGAGGATGACACGCGTAAAGCTGTGGTGAAATACCTAAGCACCTGTTTCCAAAGCTGTTTCACAGAGGACGGACCGCACTCTGCAGTTCCGTCTTCTAAATGCTCGCACGAACGAGAAACTGGCTGACATCGAAGTAAGTGTCCAAGGAGGAATGGGAAAGTCCGCCGGACCCGACGGGATTACCAATTCGCGATTCCTACACAGGGTACGCGAAACAACCTGCCCCCCTCCTAACAGCCGTGTACCGCAAGTCTCTGGAGAGGAAGGGAGGGTTCCAAATGATTGGAAAAGAGCACAGGTAGTCCCAGTCGTCGAGCAGATGCGCAAAACCATAGACCCATATCTCTGACGTCGATGTGTTGTAGAACATGTTGTTTGCTCGAGTATCATGTCGTTTGTGGAAACTCCAGAGTCTACTATGTAGGAATCAACATGGATTCCGGAAACAGCGATCGTGTGTGAGACCCGGCTCGCTTTATTTGCCCATGAGACCCAGAAAGCTCCCAGGTGGATGCCATTGTCCTTGACGTCCGGAAGGCGTTCGAGACAGCTCCGCACCGTCGCCTGATCAACGACGTAAGAGTCTACAGAATATCAGACCAACTGTGTGGCTGGATTGAAGAGATGTCAGCAGACGGAACACAGCATGTTGTTATCGATGGAGAGACAGACGTCTACAGACGTTAAAGTAACCCCTGGCGTGCCACGGGGGAGTGTTATGGGACCATTGCTTTTTCACAATTCACATCATATAAATGACCTAGTAGATAGTGGCGGACGTTCCATGCGTCGTTTCGCGGATGATGCTGTATGTAGTATACAGAGAGGTTGCAGGACGATCGGCAGCGGATAGGCACCCGGTGCAGGGGGAGTGGCAACTGTCCCCTTAACATAGACAAATGTAATGTATTGCGAATATACAGAAAGAAGGATCCTTTACTGTGTGATTGATTATATGATAGCGGGACAAACACTGGTAGCTGTGACGTCTGTAAAATATGTATCTGGGAGTAGGCGTGCGGAATGATTTGGAAGTGGAATGATGATCAGATAAAAGTAAATTGTTGGTAAGGCGGGTACCAGGTTGAGATGCATTGGGAGAATGCTTAGCAAAAACAAAAAAATGTAGTCCATCAACAAAGGAGGTGGCTTACAGAAACACGCGTTCGACCGACCCATACGTGAGTGTTGCCCACCAGTGTGGGACCCGTAGCAGGTCGGGTTGACGGAGGAAGATAGAGAAAGATCCAACGTTTTCGTCACAGGGGTATGTGGTAACCGTGATAGCGTTACGGAGATGGCTAAGTGGCAGACTCTGCAAGGGAGGCGCCCTGCATCGCGGTGTAGCTTGCTCGCCAGGTTTTTCTCGAGAGGGTGCGTTTCCGGATGAGGTATCGAACATATTGCTTCCCCGTACGTATATACCTCCCGAGGAGATCCCGAATGTAACAGTAGAGAGATTCGAGCGCGCACGGAGGCTTTCAGACAGTCGTTCTTCCCGCGTAACATACGCGACTGGAACGGCAAAGGGTGGTAATGACAGTGGCACGTAAAGTGCCCTCCGCCACACACCGTTGGGTGGCTTGCGGCGTACAAATGTAGGAGGTCGGCTGTCGTGTGTGCTTGAAGGCAGATGCGGTGTGTCTGTCGTTGCGGACGGCGGTCAGCCCCCCTCGCGTAAGCGGCGAGGGGCGGCGGCGCTCGGTTGGCCGGTGCCGATGTTGCGCAGGCGGCGCCCGTTTTCTTTGCGGCGGGCAATTTTGTGAGAAACGGGCGCGAATGTTGGCGGGCGAGGTGGCCCGACGGCTGCGGGCCGATCGGGAAACGGTGGGAGGGCGATGGGGCGGCGGAGGTGCGTTTGCACGGCCGGCATCGCCGCACGCCTCCGCTTGTGTGGCTGTGGCGGCGGCCGCGCTGGCCGGGCTGGCGCGGCGACGGTGTGGCAGTTTTGCCGAAGGTTTGGCCATTGTGGCGGGTCGTCGGCTGGGGCTGTGGGGGCGGCATGTGGGCGGGGGCGGCGATTCTCGGCGGGCCGAGCCAGGCTGTAGCGCGCGGTAGCTGCAGTTTGGCCGTGGTTTGCGGCGCTGCCGTGGCGACTGGTTGGCGACTGTGGTGTGGCCGTGTGTAGCCCCATCCTCGGTGGTTTGAACGGCGCGGGTGGTTGCGGCGCAGGTTTGGGGCTGGTCCGCACAGGCTGTCGGACGTTGGGCGGTAGCAAGCGCGGGAGGCGCGGCGCGGCGGCGCGCAGAGTGGCGGCCGCTCTCTCGGCCGTCCGCGCCCGCCCGCGACACTGGCTGGGCCTGGCGGCGCGGCGGCTATTCTCTGCCGCCGTGCTTGCCGCCTGCCGCTCTCGCTCTCGCTCTCGTGTGCGTACGCGCGTCGTCCGTCGAAATAATGGCAGATCAGGCGGCTACGAACGAGACTGCTGCGGCACCCGCCGCCACCGGCACGACGAAGAAGGCCAAGTCTGCGGCGTCTGCGAAGAAGCCGCGCGCCAAGCCTGCGCACCCGCGCACCTCTGAGATGGTGACGGCCGCCATCAAGAGTCTGAAGGAGCGCGGCGGCTCGTCGCTGCAGGCGATCAAGAAGTACATTGCCGCGCACTACAAGCTGGACGCGGAGAAGCTGGCGCCCTTTATCAAGAAGTACCTCAAGTCGGCCGTCGTGGCTGGCGAGCTGGTGCAGACGAAGGGGAAGGGCGCGTCCGGCTCTTTCAAGCTTGCCGGCGCCGGCGGCGGGGCGGCCGAGGGCGGCAAGGCCCGTGCCGGCGGTGCGAAGAAGAAGCGCGCCGCTCCGGCCAGCAAGGAGAAGAAGGGCGCCCGTGCGGCCGGCGCAAAGAAGGCTGGTGGCGTGAAGGCGGCGACCGGTCGGAAGGCGGGCGCCGCCAAGAAGGCGTCTGCGGCGTCGGCGGCTCCCGCGGGTGCGAAGAAGGCGGCTGCGGCCAAGCCGGCCAAGGCCAAGTCGCCGTCGAAGGCGAAGAAGGCCGCCAAGGTTCCGACGAAGAAGCCGAAGGCGCCGCGCCCGAAGAAGGCGACGACGCCGTCTAAGGCGAAGGCGTCGCCCAAGAAGAAGAAGTGAAGTGAAGTAAAGTAAAGAAAGGAAAGGGGAAGGGCTGGCGCTTGACCCCGTCGTCCCCCACCCCCCTCCCCCGCGTCGTCTAGTGGCGCGCGATGGCACGGCTGCGCGCGGCCCAAAACGGCCCTTCTCAGGGCCATCAGAGGACGTCGGGAAGGCGTTGATTGTCGTGCCTGGCGCGTTGTGTTGTGTTGTTTGGGTGGCCGTGCGTGCATGCGCCGGTGTGTGTGTGTGTGTGTGTGTGTGGTTGGTTGATGTTTGTGTGGCGTTTCTGTATGACCCTTGTGGGTACTGTTTGCGTGCCGTGGTGGATGGATTGTGGGGCCGGTGGCGGTAGGCGGCGGCGCGCGGTAGCGGAGCGGTTGTGGCCGTTTTTTTGTTTTGTGTTTTGTATTTTGTGCGGCGGCCGACGGTTGGTTTCTCATGTTTCTGGAGACTCTGCTTGCTTTGCGGATGGCGCGTCTTGTTTTTGTGTGTGTGTGTCCTCTGTCTCTGAAAGGGAGACGTTGAGACGTGGAAGTGGCCGGCGGGAATTGGGAAGGCGCGGTGGCGCCTCGGAGACGGCGGCGGCCAGCCACCCGTGGGTGACGTCGTCCGGCTGTTTGTTTGTGTGTGTGTGTGTACTGAAGGGGGTGGGGTGTTGATGACGTCGAATGTGATTGTTGGCGAGAGCGGCTGTGGACGGGAGGGTGGGAATTGTGGTGGTTGTTTTAACGGGGCTAGAGAGAGAGGCTGGGCGGCAAGACCGACAAAAGTTTTGCTCGCGACGGAGAGATGTTAGTGGCCCTGAAAAGGGCCGTTTTTGTGTTGCGCGCGTGCGGTGCCGTGCCGCGGCTAAGCGGTTTAGGCGCGCTCGCCGCGGATGCGGCGCGCGAGCTGGATGTCCTTGGGCATGATGGTGACGCGCTTGGCGTGGATTGCGCACAGGTTGGTGTCTTCGAAGAGGCCGACGAGGTAGGCCTCGCTGGCCTCCTGCAGGGCCATGACTGCGGAGCTCTGGAAGCGCAGGTCGGTCTTGAAGTCCTGGGCGATCTCGCGCACTAGGCGCTGGAACGGCAGCTTGCGGATGAGCAGCTCTGTGCTCTTCTGGTAGCGCCTGATTTCTCGCAGGGCGACGGTGCCCGGCCTGTAGCGGTGGGGCTTCTTGACGCCGCCGGTGGCGGGCGCGCTCTTCCTCGCCGCCTTGGTGGCGAGCTGTTTGCGCGGCGCCTTTCCGCCGGTGGACTTGCGGGCCGTTTGCTTTGTGCGGGCCATAGCGGTTAGCGGTGCGTGCGGTAGCGAAGCGTCCGGTGCTGCCTTGACAACGGGCCCGCGCGGGCCCGCGCTGCGCTTATATGCCCTCGGTGCGCGTGGTGGGGGGAGGGCGGGCCAGAGTCTATATAGGGGGGCGGCGCGCGCTCACGGCGCACCGTAGCCGACTCGCTAGCGCCGGGTGAGGAGCTGCCGCTTGTGCTTTTTTTGCTTGAGGAGGAGGAAGAATGACAGGCCGCGGCAAGGGAGGAAAGGGGCTGGGGAAGGGTGGCGCCAAGCGGCACCGCAAGGTGTTGCGCGACAACATCCAGGGCATCACGAAGCCCGCCATCCGCCGCCTGGCTCGCAGGGGCGGCGTGAAGCGCATCTCTGGTCTGATCTACGAGGAGACCCGCGGAGTGCTGAAGGTGTTCCTGGAGAACGTGATCCGCGACGCGGTGACGTACACTGAGCACGCCAAGCGCAAGACTGTGACGGCCATGGACGTGGTGTACGCCCTGAAGAGGCAGGGGCGCACCCTGTACGGTTTCGGCGGTTAGGCAGGCAGCCGGTGTGCTGTGCTGTGGCCTTCCCGCGGCCGTGCCGTTGCCCGTGCTTGGTGGGAGAGACGAAAAACGGCCCTTTTCAGGGCCACCACACTGTTCGGAAATTGAAAAGTGCGAAAGGGTCTGTGTTGCCTGCCTGCCTCTGTGTTTGTTGTTGTTGTGCGCCTCTGTTGCTTTGCGTGCGTGCGTTCCGTTTGGAGATTCGACGTGACGTGTGTGTGTGATGGATGCGGGAGGGCGCGGCTGAGTCCGGTGTGTGCGTGGTTTGTTTGTGGCGCGGGCCGGGACCATCGATCGGATCAGCTGTTTGGTTTGGTTTGTGCTGTGCCTGTGTGTTTGGAGAGCGCGCGCGGCGGCCCCGCGTGTCGTCCGTCGTCGGGCCGTTACGCGCTGTGTGTGTGTCGCGCGCGCTCTTTTAATTATGAACATATTAACAATGATCACATCACATTATTGGTGTATTGATGTCGTTGTCGTTGTTTGGAACGCGACTGTGCGTGCGTGGAGGGGTGCAGAAAAAATGTGTGTGTGTGTTCGGCCACACGGGCTGTGGACAAGATGGCGGACGTGCGCCGGCGCCGGCTGCGAATGAATGACTGTGGACGTTGTTGTAAAGTGCGGCGAGGACGACGGAAACTTTGCTTTGGACGTAGGTTTGTGTGGTGGCCCTGAAAAGGGCCGATTGTTGTGAGGCGAGCCGGCAAGGCAAAGGCGCGTTTGCGTTTGCGTGCAGGGAGCACGCAAGCGCAGCGCCGCGGTCCCTGTTTAGGCCTTCTTCTCGGTCTTCTTTGGCAGCAGGACGGCCTGGATGTTGGGCAGGACACCACCCTGTGCGATGGTGACGCCCGACAAGAGCTTGTTGAGCTCCTCGTCGTTGCGGATGGCGAGCTGCAGGTGGCGCGGGATGATGCGCGTCTTCTTGTTGTCGCGGGCCGCGTTTCCGGCCAGCTCGAGCACCTCAGCCGCGAGGTACTCCATGACGGCGGCGAGGTAGACGGGCGCCCCGGCGCCGACGCGCTCGGCGTAGTTTCCCTTGCGCAGGAGGCGGTGGATTCTGCCGACCGGGAACTGGAGCCCAGCCCTGCTTGAGCGGGACTTTGACTTGCCCTTGACTTTGCCTCCCTTTCCGCGTCCGGACATGGCGTTTGGCTAGTGGCGTAAGCGTGAAACACGTAACCGTAACGGTGCGAGCCGCAGCGAGTCGAGCAGCGGAGTGCGTGCGTGTGCCGGCGGCGGCGGGGTGGGGGTCCCTTTATGGGCTCGGGTGCGGCGGCCGGTTGCGCGCGCGCCCCATTGGTCGGCGGCCGCAACAGGGCGAGCTGCTAAAGGTGCGGTGTTGCGGTAGCACCACCTTGTCGACCCTCCGCCCAAGTTCTCCCTGTGTGCATACGCTACACGGGTCGAGACTGGGTGGAGACTTACGACGAGGTGGCAATGGAACTACGCTACCACCCAACAGTGCAGATGCTGGACAACGAGGCCACTCTGTCCATCCAGCCGCGTTCGCAGGAGGATCGAAAGATTCTCTGCGACCGGCTGAATGCGTACATCATGGAGCCACCTACCTACAGCGGACCAAAGAAGAGGAAACCACTTCTTAAGGTCCTACTGAGGGGGCTACCGTGGATCATGACGGCGGAATCTGTGCGCAAAGTCCTGTTGCAGCATAACTATGAGGCCATAGTTAAGCTGCACAACAGGACGAACAAGACAAGGCCGCCGCTGTTCATCCTGGCTGTCGAGCCGCCCCAAGAAGACTCCAGCCAGGAAGGAAGCAGAGACGTCGGAATCTGCGGGTTAACCACCCTAGCAGGTTTCGACGTTACGATCGAGCCACTTCCGCCTGACCTCGACACGAAACCCCAGTGTTTTAAGTGTCAGAGGGAGGGCCACGTGGCAAAGCACTGCCGCTTCGAAGCGAAGTGCGCCAAATGCGGTGTTGGTCACGACACCCGCGAGTGCACTTTGCTTCGAGACGACAAGCCAACATGTGCTCGCTGTGGCGGCGACCATGTTGCCAGCTGGCGTGGCTGCCGGGCATTTTCTGCCCAGACAGAAGACGGCCGCCGCGAGAAGCCGACAACGAAGAAGAGGAGAAGGAGGAGGAGGCGGAAGCGCGCCAGCGCTGAAACCCCCGAGACGCCGAACAAAGCAGCAGCGCCTCGCCACAACGCGCGGCCGGCCCCTCCACCCGCCAGTGGCAGAGGTGGTGGGGGGGGCCCCCCGCGCGAGCAGGAGGGACGTCACTCAGCAAGCAGCAGCGGTGTGGGCAACATCGAAGCGCTGATGGAGGAAGCGGAGTCACGCTTCCGGATGGCCCTACACGCGGAGATGGAGGCTACCTGCCACCTGCTGAGGGAAGCCTTGGCTCTGCGCCTTCAATGTGATGGGCCGACGGCACACACCAGCGCGTCCGCGGCCACGCAGACCGAAGACACCACCACAAAGAAGAAGAGGATGGTGATCAACCGCGCCAGTCAGACCACCGACGGCGCCTCAACCATCCCCACAGAAGCCAGCGTGCGTGTCGATGAGGGCACCCAGACGTCGTCCAAACGGTGCAAGCGCCATCGAGGCGCCCAAACCGAGACGACGGATGCGGTGTCCATCGGCACGCAAACGGAAGTGGCAGCCACGGAGCCCACCAGGTCTCCATGGAAGCTGCACAAAATCGAGACGACAACGAGCAGCCAACCTCTCACGCCGAGTTCTCCCTCCCCAGGGGTAGAGGACCTCAGAGTGAGAGAAGAAAGGAAAAGAAGAGAGCGAGAGGCGGAACACGAAGCCGCCCTTGCCCACCGGGAACGACAGCGCCAACTTCAATGGCGCCTCCGTCTCGGTAAATAAAGAGAAGGACCGTGACAAGCAGTTCTGGCCGGGTTTTGCAGGTTTTCCTTGGCCGCTAAGGTAAATACCGGAACTGTCCCCTACAAACTCCTGCAAATAAATTCCCAATTGGGAGATATCATTTCATAGACACCAAAAAAATACAGAAATAATCATACACACAAGTACACAGGGGAGTAAAAGCCGAAAGGCTACAAACTCCCCCTCACACTTCTCCAAAGAGGAGAAAGTATTAGATGTAAGCAGCAGCAGCAGCAGGTAGCGGCGGGTGCCACTGTGTGGGGAGACGCTGACTAGAGCGGAGCGCTTGCTGCTTGTTGTTGTACGTTCGAGATGCCGCCCAAGACTAGCGGGAAGGCCGCCAAGAAGGCCGGCAAGGCGCAGAAGAACATTTCGAAGGGCGACAAGAAGAAGAAGCGCAAGAGGAAGGAGAGCTATGCCATCTACATCTACAAGGTGCTGAAGCAGGTGCACCCCGACACGGGCATCTCGTCGAAGGCGATGAGCATCATGAACAGCTTCGTGAACGACATTTTCGAGCGCATTGCGGCCGAGGCGTCTCGCCTGGCGCACTACAACAAGCGCTCGACCATCACGTCCCGCGAGATCCAGACGGCTGTGCGGCTCTTGCTGCCTGGCGAGCTGGCCAAGCACGCCGTGAGCGAGGGCACGAAGGCGGTGACCAAGTACACGAGCTCCAAGTAAGGAGGGGAGGTTGTTACTTCGGCTCTTGGAAGGAAGGAAGCTCCCTCCGTTGCGAGAGCGGCAAAACGGCCCTTTTCAGGGCCACCAAATTGCCTTTGCGGGAAGAGCGGAATTGTTGTGTGTGTGTGTGTGTGTGTGTGTGTGTGTGTGTGTGTGAGAGGGGGGCGGCATAGCTACCCGGTTTGGTTGTGGTTGCGAGGCAGCTGGTGGTGTGGTCTCGAATGTGGTTGTGGTTACTGGGGTACGGCCGCGAGGGTTTGGTTGCCGCCGGTGTGACGTGGAATGCGTGCACGAGTCCTGGCGTGGTTGTTTGTCGACACATAGATAGATAGATAGATAGATAGATAGATAGATAGGAGGTGTTGGTGCTGTCTGTGGCGCTGATTCATTTCTTTGTCTCCGTCTGCCCGGTTAGTCACGTGACTGCAATTGAAAGTCCTCGCGATTGATTGATTGTTGGCTGTCACCGTTACGGCCGTCTGCGGGTGTCTGTTGTCACATCATACATGATGGCGAGGGTGAAATGTTGTGTTGCCGTCGACTATTCCCTTTGCTGTACGGCGCGTTGGTGTGTTGGTTGACGTTTTAAATGGACGTGTCGTACTATCATGCATATCCATTACGATGTCGCCAAGAAATGTACGGGCGGGTGGGGTAGGCGACACGCACGGTTGCCCTTGATTTGTGATGATAGCCGTTTCTTGCAGTTTGACTGATGATTGATTGGACTGTTGTGCGCACGCACGTCATTCAAGGTGCACGTGTGTTCGGTTGAGTACAGTAAGCGTGAGGCTATGGGCGTACACGCGTTTCGTTGGTCTGTGTCCCCCGGTGTGAAATGGCAGGTGTGTCGGTGATGTGATCCGATCCGGCGGCTCTGAGTAACTGTCAATATCGGCGCGATACACCGGCGTCATGGCAACGTGTCGGTGTGAACACCAGTCGCACTGTGGCACCGTCGGCGCCGCGAACGGTGACGAAAGGCTGACCTTTGATCGGTCGAGTGTCGTGTCTGGGCAGAACGTGTGGAATGAGCAAAACTGTTGGGGACGGAAACAATGGTGGAGGAGGGGAACGGAAAGTAATAAAACAAACAAACAAAATGGAGAAGCAATCACCGGAAAACGAAGCAGGGAAAAACGGAGAGGCGCTGTCTATAGCAGCGGAACGTTCCCGTGCATTGCAGCCGCACTGAGAGGCGTTTACGGCGCGGCTGCAAGTGTCGGCCGTGGCGACGGCTGAATTGCATTGCCTTCCCGGATGAAAAAAAAAGCGTTCGCCGACATGGCTCGGAGGAGGAATCTATGAGAATGCCTTGCCCTTGCCTGCCGTTTCGTGTGCCCTCCTGTTGTGTACGCTGTTGTTGTCCGGTGTAGCGAAGGGTGTGTATGTAGGGGTGGGTGGGTGTGTGTGTGTGTGTTTAGAAGGTCGATAGCTGCCGTCACGGCAGTCAAAGGTGTCGCGAAAAAGTGTGTTAGCCGTGGTTGGTTGGTTGGTTTGTGTGTTTTAAAGAGAAGGGACGAGAGAGAGAGAGAGAGTGAAAGTAGGTGGAGAGAGAGTGCGTTGCGTGTTGCCTAACTGCGTCCGCGAATATGGCAGTAGTTGGTGGTGGGCGTGCCCTTGCATGTGGCCCGGAAGGCGTGTCCGTTTCGCGGTAGTGGCACCGCTGCTGGCATATTCGGGAGATGGGAGGGGGCGCGAAAGGAGAAAGGAGACGCGGAGGCTTTAAAGACGGGGAGGGCGCGTGTGGGTGGCTCGCGCTGCGCTCGGCGGTTGTGTTTGTGCAACAAATGTGTTGCCGGGAGGGGACCGTTGTTGTGGTGCGGTTGTAGCCGCAGACGCGGCCGGCAGTGAACGTGAGACGACGGGTGCGGGCCGGGGCGGCGCATGTCGCCGGTGCCATGCCTTTTAAGAGCCGCGCGGTCGGGGGTGTGCGCACCGTGTGTCGTGTTGCGAGACGGCAGCATTTGTGCTGCGTGGCGTGGCGTGGCGTGGCGTGGCGTGGCGTGGCGTGGCGTGGCGTGGCGTGGGGGCGAGGAGAGCGAGCCGCGCGGTGTGCTTGGGCGCCGGAGAATGGCACACTGCGCCTGCCCGTTGAGGAGGCCGATGGCCGTGGTGTGGTGGAAATGGAGCGCGTCGGACGTGCACCAATGGGAAAGAGAAACAAAGCGGCGACAACGAACGAAAGGGGGAGGGAGGCCATTGTGTCACATGCGGCGGTGGGAGGAAAAAGAAAAAACAAAAACAAAACAAAAAAAAAAAACAAGAAACAAAGACGTAAGAAAGAGGAGAAACAACAAGGACAATGAGTCGTGCGTTCGCGAGGGGGGTGCGCGTGTCACTCCGGTACGCGCAGTGCGGGAATAGAGGCAGCGTCGGCACGGAGAAGCAAGCAAGCAAGCAAGCAAGGAAGGAAGGAAGGAAGGAAGGACGCACGCGCGCTGCGGCGTTTGGCGCGGTTTGCGGCTGGCGCCTTTGGTGGCAACGGCCAGGACAAGCAGCGGTGTATGGTGGTGTGCGGGGCGGACAGGGGCGGCGGCGGTGGTGGCCTGGGAGGAGGCGAGGCGAGGCGGCGCCGACGGTGGCGTGTGGTACGGCGAAAACGGGACGGACGGCGGATGTTGGAGAGGCGCCGCGCACGCAGACACATGGAAGGAAGGAACGAACGAACGCAAGGGAACAAATGGAGGGGGCGAATGTGGAGATGCGGGCAGGCGGTGGTGTTTGTGGGCATGTGGTGGGGAGAAGGGCGGGGGCGGGAGGACAGAGGCGAGGCGACTGCTTGCGTGCTCGCCCGCTCGCTCGCGTGTCTTTTGTTTTTGTGTTTGTGTTTCCATCGTTTGGTCGCCTTGGAGCCTGTCGGTCCCGTCCGTGTGTGGCCACGCTTCGGGCGCGTGTATGTTTGTACGTTTCGTTTGTTCGTCTTCTGCAGCAGAGGCGGTGCGCGGCAGTGGGAACGCCTGCCTGGCGGCTGGGACGGCCAGCAAATGCGGTTGGATGGGCGGCCACAGCACCGCACCTGTGCCCAAGGAGGCGACGCTGGCGGCGGGGCCCCCTCGGATGCGGCCGGCTGGGGCTGTGTGCGCTGCCGCCGCCGCCGCCGCTGCTGCTGGTGCAGCAGCAACGACGACGAACAACGAGTAAGCAAGAAGAGGACGAAGCGGATGGCTGGTGGGTGAGTGCATTTAGGCGGTCGACAAGGCAGTGCGTGATGTGGCGTTGTGACGGGGGTTTGCTCACGTGGCCTCGTTGTGTCGATGCGCAGGAAGATGAGATGCGGGCAGACGCAGACGCGTACAGAGAGACGAGCCCGGTCTGCAGCAGGATGTGGGGCGCGGCGCGCCGAGTGCAGAGCAGCGCGCGCCGCCTGGGCCGGGCTGGGCCCGCCCGGCGGCGGGCCGCGCTGTTGTCGCGGACGTGAGCGCCCCCTGGCGGGTGGTCGGAGGCGGCGCGGTGGACGTGTGTCCGGTTGGCCAGTGCACATTGCGAGTGGCTGGCTGGCGGTCGGCGGCGAGACGGGAGAGGAGGTATGTGTCGCGGGCGCCTTTGCTGCGCTGCGTCGTTGCGTGCCTGGGCGTGCGCCTGTCGACTGTGTGTGACTGTGTTGGGCGTTGTGCCACGTACGTGTGTGCTCGGCCGAAGGCGTCGGAAGAAAAAGAGAGAGAGAGACGGGCGGGGAAAGTGGGTCGGTGTGCGTGCGTCGCCCGTGATGCGATGATGTCGCGTCATGTCTTGTCTTTGCGAAACGGCTGCCGAGAGGTGTGTGGTGGCGAGCGGGAATGTGCGTTTGGTGGTTGCCGGCCGGCCGGCTGTTGTTGGTGGTTCCTCCTGTGGTTGTTTGTGCTGCTTTGATGGCAACGTGGAAGGACGCCGGTTTCCGTGCCTTGCGTGTGGTTGTGTCGACGGTGACTGGTTGGGGGTGTGCGCCGATGCACGTGCCATCATGTTGTCATGTTTGGGTCGTGAGTGTGTTTTTTGGCTGTGTTGTTGTGTACGGGAAGGGGGGGAGAGGCGGCGGCGGCGGGTGATAGTGCGTGCAGTAGTGCCGTTGCGACGGGCGTCGGGTGGAGCCGTGCGTAGTGGCGGTGGCGGAAAGGTGTAGGTTGCGGGAAGCGAGCCCGTCGCGTGTCGTTGTCGTCGTCGTCGTCGTCGTCGTCGACGGGGTCGCGTGCGCTGTGAATCGAGAGTGGCGGGAAAGGAGCAGCGTGCCGCTGTGTCGTGGTCGTTAGCAGAGGCCTGTGCTTGTCCGTTTGTTTTCTGTCGGACGCTTGGTGCGAGTTGTTTGTTTTGTTGCCGCCGCCGCGGTTGTTTTTGTTTGTCGGCTGTGCTGTGTCGGTGGGTCGGCGAGCTGTTTTGCGGTGCGTGAATGTGTTGGTGCAAAAGTGGCGGCGGCGTCATGGCTGCGACCGCGACGAGCCGCGGGCGCGCCATTGATGATGTTGAACACAGAGCGGCTGTGTGCAATGGGAGGCCTTGTGTACGGGTAGCGGTGTTGTCGTACGTGCATCCGGCCCGGTGCGGAAAGCGCCGTTGCGGTTGCGGGGTTGCCTCTGGTCGCGACGTGTGGTGCTCGGCTTTGTGGGTTTTGTGGTGCCCGTTTGGCCGGTGGGTGGTGTTTTTTGTGTGTTTTTGTTTTTGTTTTTTTTTTGTTGTGTGTGTGTGTGTGTGTGTGTGTGTGGTCGGTCTCTTTGGCGCTCGGTATATATCTGCCTCCTGCTCGGTCTTGCGGCGGTTTTGTCGACGTCGTCTGTAGTTTTTTTGCGGCTTGCCGACGACCGACCGACCGACCGACCGACCGACCGAACTACGACCTACCTGTGACAGCTACGTGTGGCGCCCGAAGGTGAACGTAACGTGACCTCGGCGCCCTTAGCCTAACCTAAGATGTCCGGCCGTAAGGTAGGTGCGGCCACCTGACGCCTCACGTCCGAACGCTTAACCTAACTTTGACGCCTAACCTAACTTTAACCCTTAACCTAACCCACGTCCAACCAACGTAACCTAACCTAACCCAAGCGACGCCAACCCTAACCTAAGGTGTTGTACAGTGCGAATGTCGAAGGCATGTTATAGTCGTAGGTGGAGAGCACTGCACGCAACAAGCGGCTACACGGGTAGCAGGGGTTGTGTGGCGTGGGCTGGGCGGTTTGTGTTAGGTTAGATGGCCTTGGGCAAGTACAGAAAGGGGGCAACAGCAGCCTCAACGGGTGCGGGGACCAAGCAGCAATCGGTATTGTTTGTCAACTGTCGAAGCTGCGTTGGTACAGTACCGGAACCGCAAGCGCTGACAGAGAAAGCACCGAAGCTCTGCAATCGTTATAAGGTACAGAAAGCTGGCTGACGCCAGGGATAAATTCTGCCGAAATTGTCACAAAGGTACGGACGGTGTTTTAGAAAGGCTCGATTGCATGCAACCGGTGGTGGTGTGTTCGTCGCTGTTTAGTAGTGGTTTTGATCCTGTAGTGAAGTAGAAGTGGGTGGTTCCTGTGAAATATTGTGGGTGGAGGTTACACTCAACAACCGAGCTAGGTTTAATAATAATTGGCTCCTTTGACCGACCTCCCGACGCAGCAGCATTAGTGGCAGAACAACGGAGAGACGGATTTGGAAACACATTTCACATACATTTTCCTCAGCATGTTAGGGTCTTAGGTGGAGATTTCAATGTACCCGATATAGACTGGGACACTCAGATGATGTTCAGGACGGGTGGTTGGGGGACAGAGAGCATCGAGTGACATTATACTGAGTGCACTGTCCGAAAAGTACCTCGAGCAAAATGAACAGAGAACCGACTCGTGGAGATGACATCGTGGACCTACTGATGACAAACAGACCCGAACGTGTTTCGACTCTGTATGTGCAGAACAGGGACGCAGTGATCATAAGGCCGTTGCAGGGAGGACGGTGTATCTGTTTGGCTAGCAAGAGTAATAGAAGGCAGATTTCCAGACGACCTGACAGATGAAAACGCAAATGCCTGTTCCGACACTGACAATGTTGAGTGTTCATGGAGAAAGTGCAAGGCAATGGTAAAAATGCGTTTTTAGACAGGTACGTGCCGAGTGTAGAACTGTGAGGGATGGGAAAAAAAACCCACCGTGGTATACTACTACAACAACAACAACGTTAGGAAACTATTGCGAAAGCAAAGAGAGCTTCACCCAAAGTTTAAAACGCAGCCAAAATCCTCCGAGACAAACGGGAAGCTAAACGATGTCAAAGTGAGCGTAAGGAGGGCTATGCGTGAAGCGTTCAGTGAATTCGAAAGTAGAACAAACCCTATGTACCGACCGACGTTGACAGAAAATGCTAGGACGTTGCGGTCTTGCGTTGAATCGGTAAGTGGCTCGAAACAGCATATCCAGACACTCCGGCATGGCGATGGCATTGAAACAGAGGATGACACGCGTAAAGCTGTGGTGAAATACCTAAGCACCTGTTTCCAAAGCTGTTTCACAGAGGACGGACCGCACTCTGCAGTTCCGTCTTCTAAATGCTCGCACGAACGAGAAACTGGCTGACATCGAAGTAAGTGTCCAAGGAGGAATGGGAAAGTCCGCCGGACCCGACGGGATTACCAATTCGCGATTCCTACACAGGGTACGCGAAACAACCTGCCCCCCTCCTAACAGCCGTGTACCGCAAGTCTCTGGAGAGGAAGGGAGGGTTCCAAATGATTGGAAAAGAGCACAGGTAGTCCCAGTCGTCGAGCAGATGCGCAAAACCATAGACCCATATCTCTGACGTCGATGTGTTGTAGAACATGTTGTTTGCTCGAGTATCATGTCGTTTGTGGAAACTCCAGAGTCTACTATGTAGGAATCAACATGGATTCCGGAAACAGCGATCGTGTGTGAGACCCGGCTCGCTTTATTTGCCCATGAGACCCAGAAAGCTCCCAGGTGGATGCCATTGTCCTTGACGTCCGGAAGGCGTTCGAGACAGCTCCGCACCGTCGCCTGATCAACGACGTAAGAGTCTACAGAATATCAGACCAACTGTGTGGCTGGATTGAAGAGATGTCAGCAGACGGAACACAGCATGTTGTTATCGATGGAGAGACAGACGTCTACAGACGTTAAAGTAACCCCTGGCGTGCCACGGGGGAGTGTTATGGGACCATTGCTTTTTCACAATTCACATCATATAAATGACCTAGTAGATAGTGGCGGACGTTCCATGCGTCGTTTCGCGGATGATGCTGTATGTAGTATACAGAGAGGTTGCAGGACGATCGGCAGCGGATAGGCACCCGGTGCAGGGGGAGTGGCAACTGTCCCCTTAACATAGACAAATGTAATGTATTGCGAATATACAGAAAGAAGGATCCTTTACTGTGTGATTGATTATATGATAGCGGGACAAACACTGGTAGCTGTGACGTCTGTAAAATATGTATCTGGGAGTAGGCGTGCGGAATGATTTGGAAGTGGAATGATGATCAGATAAAAGTAAATTGTTGGTAAGGCGGGTACCAGGTTGAGATGCATTGGGAGAATGCTTAGCAAAAACAAAAAAATGTAGTCCATCAACAAAGGAGGTGGCTTACAGAAACACGCGTTCGACCGACCCATACGTGAGTGTTGCCCACCAGTGTGGGACCCGTAGCAGGTCGGGTTGACGGAGGAAGATAGAGAAAGATCCAACGTTTTCGTCACAGGGGTATGTGGTAACCGTGATAGCGTTACGGAGATGGCTAAGTGGCAGACTCTGCAAGGGAGGCGCCCTGCATCGCGGTGTAGCTTGCTCGCCAGGTTTTTCTCGAGAGGGTGCGTTTCCGGATGAGGTATCGAACATATTGCTTCCCCGTACGTATATACCTCCCGAGGAGATCCCGAATGTAACAGTAGAGAGATTCGAGCGCGCACGGAGGCTTTCAGACAGTCGTTCTTCCCGCGTAACATACGCGACTGGAACGGCAAAGGGTGGTAATGACAGTGGCACGTAAAGTGCCCTCCGCCACACACCGTTGGGTGGCTTGCGGCGTACAAATGTAGGAGGTCGGCTGTCGTGTGTGCTTGAAGGCAGATGCGGTGTGTCTGTCGTTGCGGACGGCGGTCAGCCCCCCTCGCGTAAGCGGCGAGGGGCGGCGGCGCTCGGTTGGCCGGTGCCGATGTTGCGCAGGCGGCGCCCGTTTTCTTTGCGGCGGGCAATTTTGTGAGAAACGGGCGCGAATGTTGGCGGGCGAGGTGGCCCGACGGCTGCGGGCCGATCGGGAAACGGTGGGAGGGCGATGGGGCGGCGGAGGTGCGTTTGCACGGCCGGCATCGCCGCACGCCTCCGCTTGTGTGGCTGTGGCGGCGGCCGCGCTGGCCGGGCTGGCGCGGCGACGGTGTGGCAGTTTTGCCGAAGGTTTGGCCATTGTGGCGGGTCGTCGGCTGGGGCTGTGGGGGCGGCATGTGGGCGGGGGCGGCGATTCTCGGCGGGCCGAGCCAGGCTGTAGCGCGCGGTAGCTGCAGTTTGGCCGTGGTTTGCGGCGCTGCCGTGGCGACTGGTTGGCGACTGTGGTGTGGCCGTGTGTAGCCCCATCCTCGGTGGTTTGAACGGCGCGGGTGGTTGCGGCGCAGGTTTGGGGCTGGTCCGCACAGGCTGTCGGACGTTGGGCGGTAGCAAGCGCGGGAGGCGCGGCGCGGCGGCGCGCAGAGTGGCGGCCGCTCTCTCGGCCGTCCGCGCCCGCCCGCGACACTGGCTGGGCCTGGCGGCGCGGCGGCTATTCTCTGCCGCCGTGCTTGCCGCCTGCCGCTCTCGCTCTCGCTCTCGTGTGCGTACGCGCGTCGTCCGTCGAAATAATGGCAGATCAGGCGGCTACGAACGAGACTGCTGCGGCACCCGCCGCCACCGGCACGACGAAGAAGGCCAAGTCTGCGGCGTCTGCGAAGAAGCCGCGCGCCAAGCCTGCGCACCCGCGCACCTCTGAGATGGTGACGGCCGCCATCAAGAGTCTGAAGGAGCGCGGCGGCTCGTCGCTGCAGGCGATCAAGAAGTACATTGCCGCGCACTACAAGCTGGACGCGGAGAAGCTGGCGCCCTTTATCAAGAAGTACCTCAAGTCGGCCGTCGTGGCTGGCGAGCTGGTGCAGACGAAGGGGAAGGGCGCGTCCGGCTCTTTCAAGCTTGCCGGCGCCGGCGGCGGGGCGGCCGAGGGCGGCAAGGCCCGTGCCGGCGGTGCGAAGAAGAAGCGCGCCGCTCCGGCCAGCAAGGAGAAGAAGGGCGCCCGTGCGGCCGGCGCAAAGAAGGCTGGTGGCGTGAAGGCGGCGACCGGTCGGAAGGCGGGCGCCGCCAAGAAGGCGTCTGCGGCGTCGGCGGCTCCCGCGGGTGCGAAGAAGGCGGCTGCGGCCAAGCCGGCCAAGGCCAAGTCGCCGTCGAAGGCGAAGAAGGCCGCCAAGGTTCCGACGAAGAAGCCGAAGGCGCCGCGCCCGAAGAAGGCGACGACGCCGTCTAAGGCGAAGGCGTCGCCCAAGAAGAAGAAGTGAAGTGAAGTAAAGTAAAGAAAGGAAAGGGGAAGGGCTGGCGCTTGACCCCGTCGTCCCCCACCCCCCTCCCCCGCGTCGTCTAGTGGCGCGCGATGGCACGGCTGCGCGCGGCCCAAAACGGCCCTTCTCAGGGCCATCAGAGGACGTCGGGAAGGCGTTGATTGTCGTGCCTGGCGCGTTGTGTTGTGTTGTTTGGGTGGCCGTGCGTGCATGCGCCGGTGTGTGTGTGTGTGTGTGTGTGTGTGGTTGGTTGATGTTTGTGTGGCGTTTCTGTATGACCCTTGTGGGTACTGTTTGCGTGCCGTGGTGGATGGATTGTGGGGCCGGTGGCGGTAGGCGGCGGCGCGCGGTAGCGGAGCGGTTGTGGCCGTTTTTTTGTTTTGTGTTTTGTATTTTGTGCGGCGGCCGACGGTTGGTTTCTCATGTTTCTGGAGACTCTGCTTGCTTTGCGGATGGCGCGTCTTGTTTTTGTGTGTGTGTGTCCTCTGTCTCTGAAAGGGAGACGTTGAGACGTGGAAGTGGCCGGCGGGAATTGGGAAGGCGCGGTGGCGCCTCGGAGACGGCGGCGGCCAGCCACCCGTGGGTGACGTCGTCCGGCTGTTTGTTTGTGTGTGTGTGTGTGTGTGTGTGTACTGAAGGGGGTGGGGTGTTGATGACGTCGAATGTGATTGTTGGCGAGAGCGGCTGTGGACGGGAGGGTGGGAATTGTGGTGGTTGTTTTAACGGGGCTAGAGAGAGAGGCTGGGCGGCAAGACCGACAAAAGTTTTGCTCGCGACGGAGAGATGTTAGTGGCCCTGAAAAGGGCCGTTTTTGTGTTGCGCGCGTGCGGTGCCGTGCCGCGGCTAAGCGGTTTAGGCGCGCTCGCCGCGGATGCGGCGCGCGAGCTGGATGTCCTTGGGCATGATGGTGACGCGCTTGGCGTGGATTGCGCACAGGTTGGTGTCTTCGAAGAGGCCGACGAGGTAGGCCTCGCTGGCCTCCTGCAGGGCCATGACTGCGGAGCTCTGGAAGCGCAGGTCGGTCTTGAAGTCCTGGGCGATCTCGCGCACTAGGCGCTGGAACGGCAGCTTGCGGATGAGCAGCTCTGTGCTCTTCTGGTAGCGCCTGATTTCTCGCAGGGCGACGGTGCCCGGCCTGTAGCGGTGGGGCTTCTTGACGCCGCCGGTGGCGGGCGCGCTCTTCCTCGCCGCCTTGGTGGCGAGCTGTTTGCGCGGCGCCTTTCCGCCGGTGGACTTGCGGGCCGTTTGCTTTGTGCGGGCCATAGCGGTTAGCGGTGCGTGCGGTAGCGAAGCGTCCGGTGCTGCCTTGACAACGGGCCCGCGCGGGCCCGCGCTGCGCTTATATGCCCTCGGTGCGCGTGGTGGGGGGAGGGCGGGCCAGAGTCTATATAGGGGGGCGGCGCGCGCTCACGGCGCACCGTAGCCGACTCGCTAGCGCCGGGTGAGGAGCTGCCGCTTGTGCTTTTTTTGCTTGAGGAGGAGGAAGAATGACAGGCCGCGGCAAGGGAGGAAAGGGGCTGGGGAAGGGTGGCGCCAAGCGGCACCGCAAGGTGTTGCGCGACAACATCCAGGGCATCACGAAGCCCGCCATCCGCCGCCTGGCTCGCAGGGGCGGCGTGAAGCGCATCTCTGGTCTGATCTACGAGGAGACCCGCGGAGTGCTGAAGGTGTTCCTGGAGAACGTGATCCGCGACGCGGTGACGTACACTGAGCACGCCAAGCGCAAGACTGTGACGGCCATGGACGTGGTGTACGCCCTGAAGAGGCAGGGGCGCACCCTGTACGGTTTCGGCGGTTAGGCAGGCAGCCGGTGTGCTGTGCTGTGGCCTTCCCGCGGCCGTGCCGTTGCCCGTGCTTGGTGGGAGAGACGAAAAACGGCCCTTTTCAGGGCCACCA
This sequence comes from Schistocerca nitens, assembly GCF_023898315.1. NCBI lineage: Eukaryota > Metazoa > Arthropoda > Insecta > Orthoptera > Acrididae > Schistocerca > Schistocerca nitens. The sequence goes on from NW_026046030.1 coordinate 25,625, forward strand.
CACTGTTCGGAAATTGAAAAGTGCGAAAGGGTCTGTGTTGCCTGCCTGCCTCTGTGTTTGTTGTTGTTGTGCGCCTCTGTTGCTTTGCGTGCGTGCGTTCCGTTTGGAGATTCGACGTGACGTGTGTGTGTGATGGATGCGGGAGGGCGCGGCTGAGTCCGGTGTGTGCGTGGTTTGTTTGTGGCGCGGGCCGGGACCATCGATCGGATCAGCTGTTTGGTTTGGTTTGTGCTGTGCCTGTGTGTTTGGAGAGCGCGCGCGGCGGCCCCGCGTGTCGTCCGTCGTCGGGCCGTTACGCGCTGTGTGTGTGTCGCGCGCGCTCTTTTAATTATGAACATATTAACAATGATCACATCACATTATTGGTGTATTGATGTCGTTGTCGTTGTTTGGAACGCGACTGTGCGTGCGTGGAGGGGTGCAGAAAAAATGTGTGTGTGTGTTCGGCCACACGGGCTGTGGACAAGATGGCGGACGTGCGCCGGCGCCGGCTGCGAATGAATGACTGTGGACGTTGTTGTAAAGTGCGGCGAGGACGACGGAAACTTTGCTTTGGACGTAGGTTTGTGTGGTGGCCCTGAAAAGGGCCGATTGTTGTGAGGCGAGCCGGCAAGGCAAAGGCGCGTTTGCGTTTGCGTGCAGGGAGCACGCAAGCGCAGCGCCGCGGTCCCTGTTTAGGCCTTCTTCTCGGTCTTCTTTGGCAGCAGGACGGCCTGGATGTTGGGCAGGACACCACCCTGTGCGATGGTGACGCCCGACAAGAGCTTGTTGAGCTCCTCGTCGTTGCGGATGGCGAGCTGCAGGTGGCGCGGGATGATGCGCGTCTTCTTGTTGTCGCGGGCCGCGTTTCCGGCCAGCTCGAGCACCTCAGCCGCGAGGTACTCCATGACGGCGGCGAGGTAGACGGGCGCCCCGGCGCCGACGCGCTCGGCGTAGTTTCCCTTGCGCAGGAGGCGGTGGATTCTGCCGACCGGGAACTGGAGCCCAGCCCTGCTTGAGCGGGACTTTGACTTGCCCTTGACTTTGCCTCCCTTTCCGCGTCCGGACATGGCGTTTGGCTAGTGGCGTAAGCGTGAAACACGTAACCGTAACGGTGCGAGCCGCAGCGAGTCGAGCAGCGGAGTGCGTGCGTGTGCCGGCGGCGGCGGGGTGGGGGTCCCTTTATGGGCTCGGGTGCGGCGGCCGGTTGCGCGCGCGCCCCATTGGTCGGCGGCCGCAACAGGGCGAGCTGGTAAAGGTGCGGTGTTGCGGTAGCGGCGGGTGCCACTGTGTGGGGAGACGCTGACTAGAGCGGAGCGCTTGCTGCTTGTTGTTGTACGTTCGAGATGCCGCCCAAGACTAGCGGGAAGGCCGCCAAGAAGGCCGGCAAGGCGCAGAAGAACATTTCGAAGGGCGACAAGAAGAAGAAGCGCAAGAGGAAGGAGAGCTATGCCATCTACATCTACAAGGTGCTGAAGCAGGTGCACCCCGACACGGGCATCTCGTCGAAGGCGATGAGCATCATGAACAGCTTCGTGAACGACATTTTCGAGCGCATTGCGGCCGAGGCGTCTCGCCTGGCGCACTACAACAAGCGCTCGACCATCACGTCCCGCGAGATCCAGACGGCTGTGCGGCTCTTGCTGCCTGGCGAGCTGGCCAAGCACGCCGTGAGCGAGGGCACGAAGGCGGTGACCAAGTACACGAGCTCCAAGTAAGGAGGGGAGGTTGTTACTTCGGCTCTTGGAAGGAAGGAAGCTCCCTCCGTTGCGAGAGCGGCAAAACGGCCCTTTTCAGGGCCACCAAATTGCCTTTGCGGGAAGAGCGGAATTGTTTGTGTGTGTGTGTGTGTGTGTGTGTGTGTGTGTGTGTGTGAGAGGGGGGCGGCATAGCTACCCGGTTTGGTTGTGGTTGCGAGGCAGCTGGTGGTGTGGTCTCGAATGTGGTTGTGGTTACTGGGGTACGGCCGCGAGGGTTTGGTTGCCGCCGGTGTGACGTGGAATGCGTGCACGAGTCCTGGCGTGGTTGTTTGTCGACACATAGATAGATAGATAGATAGATAGATAGATAGATAGGAGGTGTTGGTGCTGTCTGTGGCGCTGATTCATTTCTTTGTCTCCGTCTGCCCGGTTAGTCACGTGACTGCAATTGAAAGTCCTCGCGATTGATTGATTGTTGGCTGTCACCGTTACGGCCGTCTGCGGGTGTCTGTTGTCACATCATACATGATGGCGAGGGTGAAATGTTGTGTTGCCGTCGACTATTCCCTTTGCTGTACGGCGCGTTGGTGTGTTGGTTGACGTTTTAAATGGACGTGTCGTACTATCATGCATATCCATTACGATGTCGCCAAGAAATGTACGGGCGGGTGGGGTAGGCGACACGCACGGTTGCCCTTGATTTGTGATGATAGCCGTTTCTTGCAGTTTGACTGATGATTGATTGGACTGTTGTGCGCACGCACGTCATTCAAGGTGCACGTGTGTTCGGTTGAGTACAGTAAGCGTGAGGCTATGGGCGTACACGCGTTTCGTTGGTCTGTGTCCCCCGGTGTGAAATGGCAGGTGTGTCGGTGATGTGATCCGATCCGGCGGCTCTGAGTAACTGTCAATATCGGCGCGATACACCGGCGTCATGGCAACGTGTCGGTGTGAACACCAGTCGCACTGTGGCACCGTCGGCGCCGCGAACGGTGACGAAAGGCTGACCTTTGATCGGTCGAGTGTCGTGTCTGGGCAGAACGTGTGGAATGAGCAAAACTGTTGGGGACGGAAACAATGGTGGAGGAGGGGAACGGAAAGTAATAAAACAAACAAACAAAATGGAGAAGCAATCACCGGAAAACGAAGCAGGGAAAAACGGAGAGGCGCTGTCTATAGCAGCGGAACGTTCCCGTGCATTGCAGCCGCACTGAGAGGCGTTTACGGCGCGGCTGCAAGTGTCGGCCGTGGCGACGGCTGAATTGCATTGCCTTCCCGGATGAAAAAAAAAGCGTTCGCCGACATGGCTCGGAGGAGGAATCTATGAGAATGCCTTGCCCTTGCCTGCCGTTTCGTGTGCCCTCCTGTTGTGTACGCTGTTGTTGTCCGGTGTAGCGAAGGGTGTGTATGTAGGGGTGGGTGGGTGTGTGTGTGTGTGTTTAGAAGGTCGATAGCTGCCGTCACGGCAGTCAAAGGTGTCGCGAAAAAGTGTGTTAGCCGTGGTTGGTTGGTTGGTTTGTGTGTTTTAAAGAGAAGGGACGAGAGAGAGAGAGAGAGTGAAAGTAGGTGGAGAGAGAGTGCGTTGCGTGTTGCCTAACTGCGTCCGCGAATATGGCAGTAGTTGGTGGTGGGCGTGCCCTTGCATGTGGCCCGGAAGGCGTGTCCGTTTCGCGGTAGTGGCACCGCTGCTGGCATATTCGGGAGATGGGAGGGGGCGCGAAAGGAGAAAGGAGACGCGGAGGCTTTAAAGACGGGGAGGGCGCGTGTGGGTGGCTCGCGCTGCGCTCGGCGGTTGTGTTTGTGCAACAAATGTGTTGCCGGGAGGGGACCGTTGTTGTGGTGCGGTTGTAGCCGCAGACGCGGCCGGCAGTGAACGTGAGACGACGGGTGCGGGCCGGGGCGGCGCATGTCGCCGGTGCCATGCCTTTTAAGAGCCGCGCGGTCGGGGGTGTGCGCACCGTGTGTCGTGTTGCGAGACGGCAGCATTTGTGCTGCGTGGCGTGGCGTGGCGTGGCGTGGCGTGGCGTGGCGTGGCGTGGCGTGGCGTGGGGGCGAGGAGAGCGAGCCGCGCGGTGTGCTTGGGCGCCGGAGAATGGCACACTGCGCCTGCCCGTTGAGGAGGCCGATGGCCGTGGTGTGGTGGAAATGGAGCGCGTCGGACGTGCACCAATGGGAAAGAGAAACAAAGCGGCGACAACGAACGAAAGGGGGAGGGAGGCCATTGTGTCACATGCGGCGGTGGGAGGAAAAAGAAAAAACAAAAACAAAACAAAAAAAAAAAACAAGAAACAAAGACGTAAGAAAGAGGAGAAACAACAAGGACAATGAGTCGTGCGTTCGCGAGGGGGGTGCGCGTGTCACTCCGGTACGCGCAGTGCGGGAATAGAGGCAGCGTCGGCACGGAGAAGCAAGCAAGCAAGCAAGCAAGGAAGGAAGGAAGGAAGGAAGGACGCACGCGCGCTGCGGCGTTTGGCGCGGTTTGCGGCTGGCGCCTTTGGTGGCAACGGCCAGGACAAGCAGCGGTGTATGGTGGTGTGCGGGGCGGACAGGGGCGGCGGCGGTGGTGGCCTGGGAGGAGGCGAGGCGAGGCGGCGCCGACGGTGGCGTGTGGTACGGCGAAAACGGGACGGACGGCGGATGTTGGAGAGGCGCCGCGCACGCAGACACATGGAAGGAAGGAACGAACGAACGCAAGGGAACAAATGGAGGGGGCGAATGTGGAGATGCGGGCAGGCGGTGGTGTTTGTGGGCATGTGGTGGGGAGAAGGGCGGGGGCGGGAGGACAGAGGCGAGGCGACTGCTTGCGTGCTCGCCCGCTCGCTCGCGTGTCTTTTGTTTTTGTGTTTGTGTTTCCATCGTTTGGTCGCCTTGGAGCCTGTCGGTCCCGTCCGTGTGTGGCCACGCTTCGGGCGCGTGTATGTTTGTACGTTTCGTTTGTTCGTCTTCTGCAGCAGAGGCGGTGCGCGGCAGTGGGAACGCCTGCCTGGCGGCTGGGACGGCCAGCAAATGCGGTTGGATGGGCGGCCACAGCACCGCACCTGTGCCCAAGGAGGCGACGCTGGCGGCGGGGCCCCCTCGGATGCGGCCGGCTGGGGCTGTGTGCGCTGCCGCCGCCGCCGCCGCTGCTGCTGGTGCAGCAGCAACGACGACGAACAACGAGTAAGCAAGAAGAGGACGAAGCGGATGGCTGGTGGGTGAGTGCATTTAGGCGGTCGACAAGGCAGTGCGTGATGTGGCGTTGTGACGGGGGTTTGCTCACGTGGCCTCGTTGTGTCGATGCGCAGGAAGATGAGATGCGGGCAGACGCAGACGCGTACAGAGAGACGAGCCCGGTCTGCAGCAGGATGTGGGGCGCGGCGCGCCGAGTGCAGAGCAGCGCGCGCCGCCTGGGCCGGGCTGGGCCCGCCCGGCGGCGGGCCGCGCTGTTGTCGCGGACGTGAGCGCCCCCTGGCGGGTGGTCGGAGGCGGCGCGGTGGACGTGTGTCCGGTTGGCCAGTGCACATTGCGAGTGGCTGGCTGGCGGTCGGCGGCGAGACGGGAGAGGAGGTATGTGTCGCGGGCGCCTTTGCTGCGCTGCGTCGTTGCGTGCCTGGGCGTGCGCCTGTCGACTGTGTGTGACTGTGTTGGGCGTTGTGCCACGTACGTGTGTGCTCGGCCGAAGGCGTCGGAAGAAAAAGAGAGAGAGAGACGGGCGGGGAAAGTGGGTCGGTGTGCGTGCGTCGCCCGTGATGCGATGATGTCGCGTCATGTCTTGTCTTTGCGAAACGGCTGCCGAGAGGTGTGTGGTGGCGAGCGGGAATGTGCGTTTGGTGGTTGCCGGCCGGCCGGCTGTTGTTGGTGGTTCCTCCTGTGGTTGTTTGTGCTGCTTTGATGGCAACGTGGAAGGACGCCGGTTTCCGTGCCTTGCGTGTGGTTGTGTCGACGGTGACTGGTTGGGGGTGTGCGCCGATGCACGTGCCATCATGTTGTCATGTTTGGGTCGTGAGTGTGTTTTTTGGCTGTGTTGTTGTGTACGGGAAGGGGGGGAGAGGCGGCGGCGGCGGGTGATAGTGCGTGCAGTAGTGCCGTTGCGACGGGCGTCGGGTGGAGCCGTGCGTAGTGGCGGTGGCGGAAAGGTGTAGGTTGCGGGAAGCGAGCCCGTCGCGTGTCGTTGTCGTCGTCGTCGTCGTCGTCGTCGACGGGGTCGCGTGCGCTGTGAATCGAGAGTGGCGGGAAAGGAGCAGCGTGCCGCTGTGTCGTGGTCGTTAGCAGAGGCCTGTGCTTGTCCGTTTGTTTTCTGTCGGACGCTTGGTGCGAGTTGTTTGTTTTGTTGCCGCCGCCGCGGTTGTTTTTGTTTGTCGGCTGTGCTGTGTCGGTGGGTCGGCGAGCTGTTTTGCGGTGCGTGAATGTGTTGGTGCAAAAGTGGCGGCGGCGTCATGGCTGCGACCGCGACGAGCCGCGGGCGCGCCATTGATGATGTTGAACACAGAGCGGCTGTGTGCAATGGGAGGCCTTGTGTACGGGTAGCGGTGTTGTCGTACGTGCATCCGGCCCGGTGCGGAAAGCGCCGTTGCGGTTGCGGGGTTGCCTCTGGTCGCGACGTGTGGTGCTCGGCTTTGTGGGTTTTGTGGTGCCCGTTTGGCCGGTGGGTGGTGTTTTTTGTGTGTTTTTGTTTTTGTTTTTTTTTTGTTGTGTGTGTGTGTGTGTGTGTGTGTGTGGTCGGTCTCTTTGGCGCTCGGTATATATCTGCCTCCTGCTCGGTCTTGCGGCGGTTTTGTCGACGTCGTCTGTAGTTTTTTTGCGGCTTGCCGACGACCGACCGACCGACCGACCGACCGACCGAACTACGACCTACCTGTGACAGCTACGTGTGGCGCCCGAAGGTGAACGTAACGTGACCTCGGCGCCCTTAGCCTAACCTAAGATGTCCGGCCGTAAGGTAGGTGCGGCCACCTGACGCCTCACGTCCGAACGCTTAACCTAACTTTGACGCCTAACCTAACTTTAACCCTTAACCTAACCCACGTCCAACCAACGTAACCTAACCTAACCCAAGCGACGCCAACCCTAACCTAAGGTGTTGTACAGTGCGAATGTCGAAGGCATGTTATAGTCGTAGGTGGAGAGCACTGCACGCAACAAGCGGCTACACGGGTAGCAGGGGTTGTGTGGCGTGGGCTGGGCGGTTTGTGTTAGGTTAGATGGCCTTGGGCAAGTACAGAAAGGGGGCAACAGCAGCCTCAACGGGTGCGGGGACCAAGCAGCAATCGGTATTGTTTGTCAACTGTCGAAGCTGCGTTGGTACAGTACCGGAACCGCAAGCGCTGACAGAGAAAGCACCGAAGCTCTGCAATCGTTATAAGGTACAGAAAGCTGGCTGACGCCAGGGATAAATTCTGCCGAAATTGTCACAAAGGTACGGACGGTGTTTTAGAAAGGCTCGATTGCATGCAACCGGTGGTGGTGTGTTCGTCGCTGTTTAGTAGTGGTTTTGATCCTGTAGTGAAGTAGAAGTGGGTGGTTCCTGTGAAATATTGTGGGTGGAGGTTACACTCAACAACCGAGCTAGGTTTAATAATAATTGGCTCCTTTGACCGACCTCCCGACGCAGCAGCATTAGTGGCAGAACAACGGAGAGACGGATTTGGAAACACATTTCACATACATTTTCCTCAGCATGTTAGGGTCTTAGGTGGAGATTTCAATGTACCCGATATAGACTGGGACACTCAGATGATGTTCAGGACGGGTGGTTGGGGGACAGAGAGCATCGAGTGACATTATACTGAGTGCACTGTCCGAAAAGTACCTCGAGCAAAATGAACAGAGAACCGACTCGTGGAGATGACATCGTGGACCTACTGATGACAAACAGACCCGAACGTGTTTCGACTCTGTATGTGCAGAACAGGGACGCAGTGATCATAAGGCCGTTGCAGGGAGGACGGTGTATCTGTTTGGCTAGCAAGAGTAATAGAAGGCAGATTTCCAGACGACCTGACAGATGAAAACGCAAATGCCTGTTCCGACACTGACAATGTTGAGTGTTCATGGAGAAAGTGCAAGGCAATGGTAAAAATGCGTTTTTAGACAGGTACGTGCCGAGTGTAGAACTGTGAGGGATGGGAAAAAAAACCCACCGTGGTATACTACTACAACAACAACAACGTTAGGAAACTATTGCGAAAGCAAAGAGAGCTTCACCCAAAGTTTAAAACGCAGCCAAAATCCTCCGAGACAAACGGGAAGCTAAACGATGTCAAAGTGAGCGTAAGGAGGGCTATGCGTGAAGCGTTCAGTGAATTCGAAAGTAGAACAAACCCTATGTACCGACCGACGTTGACAGAAAATGCTAGGACGTTGCGGTCTTGCGTTGAATCGGTAAGTGGCTCGAAACAGCATATCCAGACACTCCGGCATGGCGATGGCATTGAAACAGAGGATGACACGCGTAAAGCTGTGGTGAAATACCTAAGCACCTGTTTCCAAAGCTGTTTCACAGAGGACGGACCGCACTCTGCAGTTCCGTCTTCTAAATGCTCGCACGAACGAGAAACTGGCTGACATCGAAGTAAGTGTCCAAGGAGGAATGGGAAAGTCCGCCGGACCCGACGGGATTACCAATTCGCGATTCCTACACAGGGTACGCGAAACAACCTGCCCCCCTCCTAACAGCCGTGTACCGCAAGTCTCTGGAGAGGAAGGGAGGGTTCCAAATGATTGGAAAAGAGCACAGGTAGTCCCAGTCGTCGAGCAGATGCGCAAAACCATAGACCCATATCTCTGACGTCGATGTGTTGTAGAACATGTTGTTTGCTCGAGTATCATGTCGTTTGTGGAAACTCCAGAGTCTACTATGTAGGAATCAACATGGATTCCGGAAACAGCGATCGTGTGTGAGACCCGGCTCGCTTTATTTGCCCATGAGACCCAGAAAGCTCCCAGGTGGATGCCATTGTCCTTGACGTCCGGAAGGCGTTCGAGACAGCTCCGCACCGTCGCCTGATCAACGACGTAAGAGTCTACAGAATATCAGACCAACTGTGTGGCTGGATTGAAGAGATGTCAGCAGACGGAACACAGCATGTTGTTATCGATGGAGAGACAGACGTCTACAGACGTTAAAGTAACCCCTGGCGTGCCACGGGGGAGTGTTATGGGACCATTGCTTTTTCACAATTCACATCATATAAATGACCTAGTAGATAGTGGCGGACGTTCCATGCGTCGTTTCGCGGATGATGCTGTATGTAGTATACAGAGAGGTTGCAGGACGATCGGCAGCGGATAGGCACCCGGTGCAGGGGGAGTGGCAACTGTCCCCTTAACATAGACAAATGTAATGTATTGCGAATATACAGAAAGAAGGATCCTTTACTGTGTGATTGATTATATGATAGCGGGACAAACACTGGTAGCTGTGACGTCTGTAAAATATGTATCTGGGAGTAGGCGTGCGGAATGATTTGGAAGTGGAATGATGATCAGATAAAAGTAAATTGTTGGTAAGGCGGGTACCAGGTTGAGATGCATTGGGAGAATGCTTAGCAAAAACAAAAAAATGTAGTCCATCAACAAAGGAGGTGGCTTACAGAAACACGCGTTCGACCGACCCATACGTGAGTGTTGCCCACCAGTGTGGGACCCGTAGCAGGTCGGGTTGACGGAGGAAGATAGAGAAAGATCCAACGTTTTCGTCACAGGGGTATGTGGTAACCGTGATAGCGTTACGGAGATGGCTAAGTGGCAGACTCTGCAAGGGAGGCGCCCTGCATCGCGGTGTAGCTTGCTCGCCAGGTTTTTCTCGAGAGGGTGCGTTTCCGGATGAGGTATCGAACATATTGCTTCCCCGTACGTATATACCTCCCGAGGAGATCCCGAATGTAACAGTAGAGAGATTCGAGCGCGCACGGAGGCTTTCAGACAGTCGTTCTTCCCGCGTAACATACGCGACTGGAACGGCAAAGGGTGGTAATGACAGTGGCACGTAAAGTGCCCTCCGCCACACACCGTTGGGTGGCTTGCGGCGTACAAATGTAGGAGGTCGGCTGTCGTGTGTGCTTGAAGGCAGATGCGGTGTGTCTGTCGTTGCGGACGGCGGTCAGCCCCCCTCGCGTAAGCGGCGAGGGGCGGCGGCGCTCGGTTGGCCGGTGCCGATGTTGCGCAGGCGGCGCCCGTTTTCTTTGCGGCGGGCAATTTTGTGAGAAACGGGCGCGAATGTTGGCGGGCGAGGTGGCCCGACGGCTGCGGGCCGATCGGGAAACGGTGGGAGGGCGATGGGGCGGCGGAGGTGCGTTTGCACGGCCGGCATCGCCGCACGCCTCCGCTTGTGTGGCTGTGGCGGCGGCCGCGCTGGCCGGGCTGGCGCGGCGACGGTGTGGCAGTTTTGCCGAAGGTTTGGCCATTGTGGCGGGTCGTCGGCTGGGGCTGTGGGGGCGGCATGTGGGCGGGGGCGGCGATTCTCGGCGGGCCGAGCCAGGCTGTAGCGCGCGGTAGCTGCAGTTTGGCCGTGGTTTGCGGCGCTGCCGTGGCGACTGGTTGGCGACTGTGGTGTGGCCGTGTGTAGCCCCATCCTCGGTGGTTTGAACGGCGCGGGTGGTTGCGGCGCAGGTTTGGGGCTGGTCCGCACAGGCTGTCGGACGTTGGGCGGTAGCAAGCGCGGGAGGCGCGGCGCGGCGGCGCGCAGAGTGGCGGCCGCTCTCTCGGCCGTCCGCGCCCGCCCGCGACACTGGCTGGGCCTGGCGGCGCCGAGCAGCAATGCTTTCGGTGCCAAAGGCTGGGGCACATTGCCAAAGTGTGCAGGGGCAGTCTGGCGTGTCTGAAGTGTGCTGAGGCACACGACACACGCAACTGCACCAAGCCCCGCGGTGCGGCTGCCAAGTGCGTGAATTGCGGCGGTGCCCACGCCGCAAACGCGCGCAGCTGCGCCTACGTGCGGGGCTACAGAGGCAAGTTGGTCGCCCCACGCCCTGAGGTACCTGCAGAGGTGCCTGGCGTCGAGACGGACGTCCCGCCAACCCGCTCCCGCGGGAGAGCTGGACCGTGCCGTCGCGAAGCCACCACAGATGACACACTGGCCGCCTTCCACGCCGCCCTTGCGGCCGAGAGGGCCGCCATGAAGGAGGAACTCGTAGCTGTTCACCGCCAGCTGCAACAGCTGCGTGAGGAGCTGCGGGTCCTCAAGAAGTCGTCCACTCCCACAGCCAGCTCCACTGCGAGTCGGCCAGCGAGGGTCGACGCCTCCACCCAAACGGAGCCACCTGCGCCACCAGTTGACGAGACGGGCGTCGTAGAGGCACCCATGGAAGTGGAGCAGCCTGCTCTCCCTCCTGACGTGGAGGTCGAGCCGCGGGCACATGACGAGGAGGCGCACACCGAGACATCCCCACTTGCTGCGGCGGAGGCTGGATGGCTGCCGCTCCCTACAGTGGCCAGCGTACAGCCTGTGCTGCAGAAGGTCGCCGCGTCTCTTCGTGACGGGACATACCCGCACCTGGACAACCCGTACCCGTTTACTCCACCTGACAGGATGAAACCGGCCCTTCCTCACCAGCCCTACGGACCAGTCAGGAACAACAAGGCTTTCAGAGGACTGGTATCGAGGAAGGACGTTAACATCATAAACCAGCACCCCGTCTTCACGCCCACGGACTGGGAGCACATCTTCGAGGAAGCAGCCATAGCTGCAGAACTCCTCGTTGCGGCCTCATCCGTGGACTTGACGGCGCCTAGGAACGATCGTCCGGAAGCAAAACAGCACCCAGCTTACCAGGAATTCCTGAAGCTCAGTCCGACCACCCCAATGGAGGTGTACCACCAATTCTTTAGAAAATATCCTGACTTCATTGACCTATTAGGTCGTCAAGCCAATCCATAACGAGAAGACTCCACCATCACCCCCTGAGGAATTTGCAGGAATAGCATACCATGCTTAGCCTGCTCCCTACACGGGTCAGGGCAGACCCGTATGGACAAGTGGCAGTGGCAGTGGCGCGGCGGCTATTCTCTGCCGCCGTGCTTGCCGCCTGCCGCTCTCGCTCTCGCTCTCGTGTGCGTACGCGCGTCGTCCGTCGAAATAATGGCAGATCAGGCGGCTACGAACGAGACTGCTGCGGCACCCGCCGCCACCGGCACGACGAAGAAGGCCAAGTCTGCGGCGTCTGCGAAGAAGCCGCGCGCCAAGCCTGCGCACCCGCGCACCTCTGAGATGGTGACGGCCGCCATCAAGAGTCTGAAGGAGCGCGGCGGCTCGTCGCTGCAGGCGATCAAGAAGTACATTGCCGCGCACTACAAGCTGGACGCGGAGAAGCTGGCGCCCTTTATCAAGAAGTACCTCAAGTCGGCCGTCGTGGCTGGCGAGCTGGTGCAGACGAAGGGGAAGGGCGCGTCCGGCTCTTTCAAGCTTGCCGGCGCCGGCGGCGGGGCGGCCGAGGGCGGCAAGGCCCGTGCCGGCGGTGCGAAGAAGAAGCGCGCCGCTCCGGCCAGCAAGGAGAAGAAGGGCGCCCGTGCGGCCGGCGCAAAGAAGGCTGGTGGCGTGAAGGCGGCGACCGGTCGGAAGGCGGGCGCCGCCAAGAAGGCGTCTGCGGCGTCGGCGGCTCCCGCGGGTGCGAAGAAGGCGGCTGCGGCCAAGCCGGCCAAGGCCAAGTCGCCGTCGAAGGCGAAGAAGGCCGCCAAGGTTCCGACGAAGAAGCCGAAGGCGCCGCGCCCGAAGAAGGCGACGACGCCGTCTAAGGCGAAGGCGTCGCCCAAGAAGAAGAAGTGAAGTGAAGTAAAGTAAAGAAAGGAAAGGGGAAGGGCTGGCGCTTGACCCCGTCGTCCCCCACCCCCCTCCCCCGCGTCGTCTAGTGGCGCGCGATGGCACGGCTGCGCGCGGCCCAAAACGGCCCTTCTCAGGGCCATCAGAGGACGTCGGGAAGGCGTTGATTGTCGTGCCTGGCGCGTTGTGTTGTGTTGTTTGGGTGGCCGTGCGTGCATGCGCCGGTGTGTGTGTGTGTGTGTGTGTGTGTGGTTGGTTGATGTTTGTGTGGCGTTTCTGTATGACCCTTGTGGGTACTGTTTGCGTGCCGTGGTGGATGGATTGTGGGGCCGGTGGCGGTAGGCGGCGGCGCGCGGTAGCGGAGCGGTTGTGGCCGTTTTTTTGTTTTGTGTTTTGTATTTTGTGCGGCGGCCGACGGTTGGTTTCTCATGTTTCTGGAGACTCTGCTTGCTTTGCGGATGGCGCGTCTTGTTTTTGTGTGTGTGTGTCCTCTGTCTCTGAAAGGGAGACGTTGAGACGTGGAAGTGGCCGGCGGGAATTGGGAAGGCGCGGTGGCGCCTCGGAGACGGCGGCGGCCAGCCACCCGTGGGTGACGTCGTCCGGCTGTTTGTTTGTGTGTGTGTGTGTGTGTGTGTGTACTGAAGGGGGTGGGGTGTTGATGACGTCGAATGTGATTGTTGGCGAGAGCGGCTGTGGACGGGAGGGTGGGAATTGTGGTGGTTGTTTTAACGGGGCTAGAGAGAGAGGCTGGGCGGCAAGACCGACAAAAGTTTTGCTCGCGACGGAGAGATGTTAGTGGCCCTGAAAAGGGCCGTTTTTGTGTTGCGCGCGTGCGGTGCCGTGCCGCGGCTAAGCGGTTTAGGCGCGCTCGCCGCGGATGCGGCGCGCGAGCTGGATGTCCTTGGGCATGATGGTGACGCGCTTGGCGTGGATTGCGCACAGGTTGGTGTCTTCGAAGAGGCCGACGAGGTAGGCCTCGCTGGCCTCCTGCAGGGCCATGACTGCGGAGCTCTGGAAGCGCAGGTCGGTCTTGAAGTCCTGGGCGATCTCGCGCACTAGGCGCTGGAACGGCAGCTTGCGGATGAGCAGCTCTGTGCTCTTCTGGTAGCGCCTGATTTCTCGCAGGGCGACGGTGCCCGGCCTGTAGCGGTGGGGCTTCTTGACGCCGCCGGTGGCGGGCGCGCTCTTCCTCGCCGCCTTGGTGGCGAGCTGTTTGCGCGGCGCCTTTCCGCCGGTGGACTTGCGGGCCGTTTGCTTTGTGCGGGCCATAGCGGTTAGCGGTGCGTGCGGTAGCGAAGCGTCCGGTGCTGCCTTGACAACGGGCCCGCGCGGGCCCGCGCTGCGCTTATATGCCCTCGGTGCGCGTGGTGGGGGGAGGGCGGGCCAGAGTCTATATAGGGGGGCGGCGCGCGCTCACGGCGCACCGTAGCCGACTCGCTAGCGCCGGGTGAGGAGCTGCCGCTTGTGCTTTTTTTGCTTGAGGAGGAGGAAGAATGACAGGCCGCGGCAAGGGAGGAAAGGGGCTGGGGAAGGGTGGCGCCAAGCGGCACCGCAAGGTGTTGCGCGACAACATCCAGGGCATCACGAAGCCCGCCATCCGCCGCCTGGCTCGCAGGGGCGGCGTGAAGCGCATCTCTGGTCTGATCTACGAGGAGACCCGCGGAGTGCTGAAGGTGTTCCTGGAGAACGTGATCCGCGACGCGGTGACGTACACTGAGCACGCCAAGCGCAAGACTGTGACGGCCATGGACGTGGTGTACGCCCTGAAGAGGCAGGGGCGCACCCTGTACGGTTTCGGCGGTTAGGCAGGCAGCCGGTGTGCTGTGCTGTGGCCTTCCCGCGGCCGTGCCGTTGCCCGTGCTTGGTGGGAGAGACGAAAAACGGCCCTTTTCAGGGCCACCACACTGTTCGGAAATTGAAAAGTGCGAAAGGGTCTGTGTTGCCTGCCTGCCTCTGTGTTTGTTGTTGTTGTGCGCCTCTGTTGCTTTGCGTGCGTGCGTTCCGTTTGGAGATTCGACGTGACGTGTGTGTGTGATGGATGCGGGAGGGCGCGGCTGAGTCCGGTGTGTGCGTGGTTTGTTTGTGGCGCGGGCCGGGACCATCGATCGGATCAGCTGTTTGGTTTGGTTTGTGCTGTGCCTGTGTGTTTGGAGAGCGCGCGCGGCGGCCCCGCGTGTCGTCCGTCGTCGGGCCGTTACGCGCTGTGTGTGTGTCGCGCGCGCTCTTTTAATTATGAACATATTAACAATGATCACATCACATTATTGGTGTATTGATGTCGTTGTCGTTGTTTGGAACGCGACTGTGCGTGCGTGGAGGGGTGCAGAAAAAATGTGTGTGTGTGTTCGGCCACACGGGCTGTGGACAAGATGGCGGACGTGCGCCGGCGCCGGCTGCGAATGAATGACTGTGGACGTTGTTGTAAAGTGCGGCGAGGACGACGGAAACTTTGCTTTGGACGTAGGTTTGTGTGGTGGCCCTGAAAAGGGCCGATTGTTGTGAGGCGAGCCGGCAAGGCAAAGGCGCGTTTGCGTTTGCGTGCAGGGAGCACGCAAGCGCAGCGCCGCGGTCCCTGTTTAGGCCTTCTTCTCGGTCTTCTTTGGCAGCAGGACGGCCTGGATGTTGGGCAGGACACCACCCTGTGCGATGGTGACGCCCGACAAGAGCTTGTTGAGCTCCTCGTCGTTGCGGATGGCGAGCTGCAGGTGGCGCGGGATGATGCGCGTCTTCTTGTTGTCGCGGGCCGCGTTTCCGGCCAGCTCGAGCACCTCAGCCGCGAGGTACTCCATGACGGCGGCGAGGTAGACGGGCGCCCCGGCGCCGACGCGCTCGGCGTAGTTTCCCTTGCGCAGGAGGCGGTGGATTCTGCCGACCGGGAACTGGAGCCCAGCCCTGCTTGAGCGGGACTTTGACTTGCCCTTGACTTTGCCTCCCTTTCCGCGTCCGGACATGGCGTTTGGCTAGTGGCGTAAGCGTGAAACACGTAACCGTAACGGTGCGAGCCGCAGCGAGTCGAGCAGCGGAGTGCGTGCGTGTGCCGGCGGCGGCGGGGTGGGGGTCCCTTTATGGGCTCGGGTGCGGCGGCCGGTTGCGCGCGCGCCCCATTGGTCGGCGGCCGCAACAGGGCGAGCTGGTAAAGGTGCGGTGTTGCGGTAGCGGCGGGTGCCACTGTGTGGGGAGACGCTGACTAGAGCGGAGCGCTTGCTGCTTGTTGTTGTACGTTCGAGATGCCGCCCAAGACTAGCGGGAAGGCCGCCAAGAAGGCCGGCAAGGCGCAGAAGAACATTTCGAAGGGCGACAAGAAGAAGAAGCGCAAGAGGAAGGAGAGCTATGCCATCTACATCTACAAGGTGCTGAAGCAGGTGCACCCCGACACGGGCATCTCGTCGAAGGCGATGAGCATCATGAACAGCTTCGTGAACGACATTTTCGAGCGCATTGCGGCCGAGGCGTCTCGCCTGGCGCACTACAACAAGCGCTCGACCATCACGTCCCGCGAGATCCAGACGGCTGTGCGGCTCTTGCTGCCTGGCGAGCTGGCCAAGCACGCCGTGAGCGAGGGCACGAAGGCGGTGACCAAGTACACGAGCTCCAAGTAAGGAGGGGAGGTTGTTACTTCGGCTCTTGGAAGGAAGGAAGCTCCCTCCGTTGCGAGAGCGGCAAAACGGCCCTTTTCAGGGCCACCAAATTGCCTTTGCGGGAAGAGCGGAATTGTTTGTGTGTGTGTGTGTGTGTGTGTGTGTGTGTGTGTGTGTGAGAGGGGGGCGGCATAGCTACCCGGTTTGGTTGTGGTTGCGAGGCAGCTGGTGGTGTGGTCTCGAATGTGGTTGTGGTTACTGGGGTACGGCCGCGAGGGTTTGGTTGCCGCCGGTGTGACGTGGAATGCGTGCACGAGTCCTGGCGTGGTTGTTTGTCGACACATAGATAGATAGATAGATAGATAGATAGATAGATAGGAGGTGTTGGTGCTGTCTGTGGCGCTGATTCATTTCTTTGTCTCCGTCTGCCCGGTTAGTCACGTGACTGCAATTGAAAGTCCTCGCGATTGATTGATTGTTGGCTGTCACCGTTACGGCCGTCTGCGGGTGTCTGTTGTCACATCATACATGATGGCGAGGGTGAAATGTTGTGTTGCCGTCGACTATTCCCTTTGCTGTACGGCGCGTTGGTGTGTTGGTTGACGTTTTAAATGGACGTGTCGTACTATCATGCATATCCATTACGATGTCGCCAAGAAATGTACGGGCGGGTGGGGTAGGCGACACGCACGGTTGCCCTTGATTTGTGATGATAGCCGTTTCTTGCAGTTTGACTGATGATTGATTGGACTGTTGTGCGCACGCACGTCATTCAAGGTGCACGTGTGTTCGGTTGAGTACAGTAAGCGTGAGGCTATGGGCGTACACGCGTTTCGTTGGTCTGTGTCCCCCGGTGTGAAATGGCAGGTGTGTCGGTGATGTGATCCGATCCGGCGGCTCTGAGTAACTGTCAATATCGGCGCGATACACCGGCGTCATGGCAACGTGTCGGTGTGAACACCAGTCGCACTGTGGCACCGTCGGCGCCGCGAACGGTGACGAAAGGCTGACCTTTGATCGGTCGAGTGTCGTGTCTGGGCAGAACGTGTGGAATGAGCAAAACTGTTGGGGACGGAAACAATGGTGGAGGAGGGGAACGGAAAGTAATAAAACAAACAAACAAAATGGAGAAGCAATCACCGGAAAACGAAGCAGGGAAAAACGGAGAGGCGCTGTCTATAGCAGCGGAACGTTCCCGTGCATTGCAGCCGCACTGAGAGGCGTTTACGGCGCGGCTGCAAGTGTCGGCCGTGGCGACGGCTGAATTGCATTGCCTTCCCGGATGAAAAAAAAAGCGTTCGCCGACATGGCTCGGAGGAGGAATCTATGAGAATGCCTTGCCCTTGCCTGCCGTTTCGTGTGCCCTCCTGTTGTGTACGCTGTTGTTGTCCGGTGTAGCGAAGGGTGTGTATGTAGGGGTGGGTGGGTGTGTGTGTGTGTGTTTAGAAGGTCGATAGCTGCCGTCACGGCAGTCAAAGGTGTCGCGAAAAAGTGTGTTAGCCGTGGTTGGTTGGTTGGTTTGTGTGTTTTAAAGAGAAGGGACGAGAGAGAGAGAGAGAGTGAAAGTAGGTGGAGAGAGAGTGCGTTGCGTGTTGCCTAACTGCGTCCGCGAATATGGCAGTAGTTGGTGGTGGGCGTGCCCTTGCATGTGGCCCGGAAGGCGTGTCCGTTTCGCGGTAGTGGCACCGCTGCTGGCATATTCGGGAGATGGGAGGGGGCGCGAAAGGAGAAAGGAGACGCGGAGGCTTTAAAGACGGGGAGGGCGCGTGTGGGTGGCTCGCGCTGCGCTCGGCGGTTGTGTTTGTGCAACAAATGTGTTGCCGGGAGGGGACCGTTGTTGTGGTGCGGTTGTAGCCGCAGACGCGGCCGGCAGTGAACGTGAGACGACGGGTGCGGGCCGGGGCGGCGCATGTCGCCGGTGCCATGCCTTTTAAGAGCCGCGCGGTCGGGGGTGTGCGCACCGTGTGTCGTGTTGCGAGACGGCAGCATTTGTGCTGCGTGGCGTGGCGTGGCGTGGCGTGGCGTGGCGTGGCGTGGCGTGGCGTGGCGTGGGGGCGAGGAGAGCGAGCCGCGCGGTGTGCTTGGGCGCCGGAGAATGGCACACTGCGCCTGCCCGTTGAGGAGGCCGATGGCCGTGGTGTGGTGGAAATGGAGCGCGTCGGACGTGCACCAATGGGAAAGAGAAACAAAGCGGCGACAACGAACGAAAGGGGGAGGGAGGCCATTGTGTCACATGCGGCGGTGGGAGGAAAAAGAAAAAACAAAAACAAAACAAAAAAAAAAAACAAGAAACAAAGACGTAAGAAAGAGGAGAAACAACAAGGACAATGAGTCGTGCGTTCGCGAGGGGGGTGCGCGTGTCACTCCGGTACGCGCAGTGCGGGAATAGAGGCAGCGTCGGCACGGAGAAGCAAGCAAGCAAGCAAGCAAGGAAGGAAGGAAGGAAGGAAGGACGCACGCGCGCTGCGGCGTTTGGCGCGGTTTGCGGCTGGCGCCTTTGGTGGCAACGGCCAGGACAAGCAGCGGTGTATGGTGGTGTGCGGGGCGGACAGGGGCGGCGGCGGTGGTGGCCTGGGAGGAGGCGAGGCGAGGCGGCGCCGACGGTGGCGTGTGGTACGGCGAAAACGGGACGGACGGCGGATGTTGGAGAGGCGCCGCGCACGCAGACACATGGAAGGAAGGAACGAACGAACGCAAGGGAACAAATGGAGGGGGCGAATGTGGAGATGCGGGCAGGCGGTGGTGTTTGTGGGCATGTGGTGGGGAGAAGGGCGGGGGCGGGAGGACAGAGGCGAGGCGACTGCTTGCGTGCTCGCCCGCTCGCTCGCGTGTCTTTTGTTTTTGTGTTTGTGTTTCCATCGTTTGGTCGCCTTGGAGCCTGTCGGTCCCGTCCGTGTGTGGCCACGCTTCGGGCGCGTGTATGTTTGTACGTTTCGTTTGTTCGTCTTCTGCAGCAGAGGCGGTGCGCGGCAGTGGGAACGCCTGCCTGGCGGCTGGGACGGCCAGCAAATGCGGTTGGATGGGCGGCCACAGCACCGCACCTGTGCCCAAGGAGGCGACGCTGGCGGCGGGGCCCCCTCGGATGCGGCCGGCTGGGGCTGTGTGCGCTGCCGCCGCCGCCGCCGCTGCTGCTGGTGCAGCAGCAACGACGACGAACAACGAGTAAGCAAGAAGAGGACGAAGCGGATGGCTGGTGGGTGAGTGCATTTAGGCGGTCGACAAGGCAGTGCGTGATGTGGCGTTGTGACGGGGGTTTGCTCACGTGGCCTCGTTGTGTCGATGCGCAGGAAGATGAGATGCGGGCAGACGCAGACGCGTACAGAGAGACGAGCCCGGTCTGCAGCAGGATGTGGGGCGCGGCGCGCCGAGTGCAGAGCAGCGCGCGCCGCCTGGGCCGGGCTGGGCCCGCCCGGCGGCGGGCCGCGCTGTTGTCGCGGACGTGAGCGCCCCCTGGCGGGTGGTCGGAGGCGGCGCGGTGGACGTGTGTCCGGTTGGCCAGTGCACATTGCGAGTGGCTGGCTGGCGGTCGGCGGCGAGACGGGAGAGGAGGTATGTGTCGCGGGCGCCTTTGCTGCGCTGCGTCGTTGCGTGCCTGGGCGTGCGCCTGTCGACTGTGTGTGACTGTGTTGGGCGTTGTGCCACGTACGTGTGTGCTCGGCCGAAGGCGTCGGAAGAAAAAGAGAGAGAGAGACGGGCGGGGAAAGTGGGTCGGTGTGCGTGCGTCGCCCGTGATGCGATGATGTCGCGTCATGTCTTGTCTTTGCGAAACGGCTGCCGAGAGGTGTGTGGTGGCGAGCGGGAATGTGCGTTTGGTGGTTGCCGGCCGGCCGGCTGTTGTTGGTGGTTCCTCCTGTGGTTGTTTGTGCTGCTTTGATGGCAACGTGGAAGGACGCCGGTTTCCGTGCCTTGCGTGTGGTTGTGTCGACGGTGACTGGTTGGGGGTGTGCGCCGATGCACGTGCCATCATGTTGTCATGTTTGGGTCGTGAGTGTGTTTTTTGGCTGTGTTGTTGTGTACGGGAAGGGGGGGAGAGGCGGCGGCGGCGGGTGATAGTGCGTGCAGTAGTGCCGTTGCGACGGGCGTCGGGTGGAGCCGTGCGTAGTGGCGGTGGCGGAAAGGTGTAGGTTGCGGGAAGCGAGCCCGTCGCGTGTCGTTGTCGTCGTCGTCGTCGTCGTCGTCGACGGGGTCGCGTGCGCTGTGAATCGAGAGTGGCGGGAAAGGAGCAGCGTGCCGCTGTGTCGTGGTCGTTAGCAGAGGCCTGTGCTTGTCCGTTTGTTTTCTGTCGGACGCTTGGTGCGAGTTGTTTGTTTTGTTGCCGCCGCCGCGGTTGTTTTTGTTTGTCGGCTGTGCTGTGTCGGTGGGTCGGCGAGCTGTTTTGCGGTGCGTGAATGTGTTGGTGCAAAAGTGGCGGCGGCGTCATGGCTGCGACCGCGACGAGCCGCGGGCGCGCCATTGATGATGTTGAACACAGAGCGGCTGTGTGCAATGGGAGGCCTTGTGTACGGGTAGCGGTGTTGTCGTACGTGCATCCGGCCCGGTGCGGAAAGCGCCGTTGCGGTTGCGGGGTTGCCTCTGGTCGCGACGTGTGGTGCTCGGCTTTGTGGGTTTTGTGGTGCCCGTTTGGCCGGTGGGTGGTGTTTTTTGTGTGTTTTTGTTTTTGTTTTTTTTTTGTTGTGTGTGTGTGTGTGTGTGTGTGTGTGGTCGGTCTCTTTGGCGCTCGGTATATATCTGCCTCCTGCTCGGTCTTGCGGCGGTTTTGTCGACGTCGTCTGTAGTTTTTTTGCGGCTTGCCGACGACCGACCGACCGACCGACCGACCGACCGAACTACGACCTACCTGTGACAGCTACGTGTGGCGCCCGAAGGTGAACGTAACGTGACCTCGGCGCCCTTAGCCTAACCTAAGATGTCCGGCCGTAAGGTAGGTGCGGCCACCTGACGCCTCACGTCCGAACGCTTAACCTAACTTTGACGCCTAACCTAACTTTAACCCTTAACCTAACCCACGTCCAACCAACGTAACCTAACCTAACCCAAGCGACGCCAACCCTAACCTAAGGTGTTGTACAGTGCGAATGTCGAAGGCATGTTATAGTCGTAGGTGGAGAGCACTGCACGCAACAAGCGGCTACACGGGTAGCAGGGGTTGTGTGGCGTGGGCTGGGCGGTTTGTGTTAGGTTAGATGGCCTTGGGCAAGTACAGAAAGGGGGCAACAGCAGCCTCAACGGGTGCGGGGACCAAGCAGCAATCGGTATTGTTTGTCAACTGTCGAAGCTGCGTTGGTACAGTACCGGAACCGCAAGCGCTGACAGAGAAAGCACCGAAGCTCTGCAATCGTTATAAGGTACAGAAAGCTGGCTGACGCCAGGGATAAATTCTGCCGAAATTGTCACAAAGGTACGGACGGTGTTTTAGAAAGGCTCGATTGCATGCAACCGGTGGTGGTGTGTTCGTCGCTGTTTAGTAGTGGTTTTGATCCTGTAGTGAAGTAGAAGTGGGTGGTTCCTGTGAAATATTGTGGGTGGAGGTTACACTCAACAACCGAGCTAGGTTTAATAATAATTGGCTCCTTTGACCGACCTCCCGACGCAGCAGCATTAGTGGCAGAACAACGGAGAGACGGATTTGGAAACACATTTCACATACATTTTCCTCAGCATGTTAGGGTCTTAGGTGGAGATTTCAATGTACCCGATATAGACTGGGACACTCAGATGATGTTCAGGACGGGTGGTTGGGGGACAGAGAGCATCGAGTGACATTATACTGAGTGCACTGTCCGAAAAGTACCTCGAGCAAAATGAACAGAGAACCGACTCGTGGAGATGACATCGTGGACCTACTGATGACAAACAGACCCGAACGTGTTTCGACTCTGTATGTGCAGAACAGGGACGCAGTGATCATAAGGCCGTTGCAGGGAGGACGGTGTATCTGTTTGGCTAGCAAGAGTAATAGAAGGCAGATTTCCAGACGACCTGACAGATGAAAACGCAAATGCCTGTTCCGACACTGACAATGTTGAGTGTTCATGGAGAAAGTGCAAGGCAATGGTAAAAATGCGTTTTTAGACAGGTACGTGCCGAGTGTAGAACTGTGAGGGATGGGAAAAAAAACCCACCGTGGTATACTACTACAACAACAACAACGTTAGGAAACTATTGCGAAAGCAAAGAGAGCTTCACCCAAAGTTTAAAACGCAGCCAAAATCCTCCGAGACAAACGGGAAGCTAAACGATGTCAAAGTGAGCGTAAGGAGGGCTATGCGTGAAGCGTTCAGTGAATTCGAAAGTAGAACAAACCCTATGTACCGACCGACGTTGACAGAAAATGCTAGGACGTTGCGGTCTTGCGTTGAATCGGTAAGTGGCTCGAAACAGCATATCCAGACACTCCGGCATGGCGATGGCATTGAAACAGAGGATGACACGCGTAAAGCTGTGGTGAAATACCTAAGCACCTGTTTCCAAAGCTGTTTCACAGAGGACGGACCGCACTCTGCAGTTCCGTCTTCTAAATGCTCGCACGAACGAGAAACTGGCTGACATCGAAGTAAGTGTCCAAGGAGGAATGGGAAAGTCCGCCGGACCCGACGGGATTACCAATTCGCGATTCCTACACAGGGTACGCGAAACAACCTGCCCCCCTCCTAACAGCCGTGTACCGCAAGTCTCTGGAGAGGAAGGGAGGGTTCCAAATGATTGGAAAAGAGCACAGGTAGTCCCAGTCGTCGAGCAGATGCGCAAAACCATAGACCCATATCTCTGACGTCGATGTGTTGTAGAACATGTTGTTTGCTCGAGTATCATGTCGTTTGTGGAAACTCCAGAGTCTACTATGTAGGAATCAACATGGATTCCGGAAACAGCGATCGTGTGTGAGACCCGGCTCGCTTTATTTGCCCATGAGACCCAGAAAGCTCCCAGGTGGATGCCATTGTCCTTGACGTCCGGAAGGCGTTCGAGACAGCTCCGCACCGTCGCCTGATCAACGACGTAAGAGTCTACAGAATATCAGACCAACTGTGTGGCTGGATTGAAGAGATGTCAGCAGACGGAACACAGCATGTTGTTATCGATGGAGAGACAGACGTCTACAGACGTTAAAGTAACCCCTGGCGTGCCACGGGGGAGTGTTATGGGACCATTGCTTTTTCACAATTCACATCATATAAATGACCTAGTAGATAGTGGCGGACGTTCCATGCGTCGTTTCGCGGATGATGCTGTATGTAGTATACAGAGAGGTTGCAGGACGATCGGCAGCGGATAGGCACCCGGTGCAGGGGGAGTGGCAACTGTCCCCTTAACATAGACAAATGTAATGTATTGCGAATATACAGAAAGAAGGATCCTTTACTGTGTGATTGATTATATGATAGCGGGACAAACACTGGTAGCTGTGACGTCTGTAAAATATGTATCTGGGAGTAGGCGTGCGGAATGATTTGGAAGTGGAATGATGATCAGATAAAAGTAAATTGTTGGTAAGGCGGGTACCAGGTTGAGATGCATTGGGAGAATGCTTAGCAAAAACAAAAAAATGTAGTCCATCAACAAAGGAGGTGGCTTACAGAAACACGCGTTCGACCGACCCATACGTGAGTGTTGCCCACCAGTGTGGGACCCGTAGCAGGTCGGGTTGACGGAGGAAGATAGAGAAAGATCCAACGTTTTCGTCACAGGGGTATGTGGTAACCGTGATAGCGTTACGGAGATGGCTAAGTGGCAGACTCTGCAAGGGAGGCGCCCTGCATCGCGGTGTAGCTTGCTCGCCAGGTTTTTCTCGAGAGGGTGCGTTTCCGGATGAGGTATCGAACATATTGCTTCCCCGTACGTATATACCTCCCGAGGAGATCCCGAATGTAACAGTAGAGAGATTCGAGCGCGCACGGAGGCTTTCAGACAGTCGTTCTTCCCGCGTAACATACGCGACTGGAACGGCAAAGGGTGGTAATGACAGTGGCACGTAAAGTGCCCTCCGCCACACACCGTTGGGTGGCTTGCGGCGTACAAATGTAGGAGGTCGGCTGTCGTGTGTGCTTGAAGGCAGATGCGGTGTGTCTGTCGTTGCGGACGGCGGTCAGCCCCCCTCGCGTAAGCGGCGAGGGGCGGCGGCGCTCGGTTGGCCGGTGCCGATGTTGCGCAGGCGGCGCCCGTTTTCTTTGCGGCGGGCAATTTTGTGAGAAACGGGCGCGAATGTTGGCGGGCGAGGTGGCCCGACGGCTGCGGGCCGATCGGGAAACGGTGGGAGGGCGATGGGGCGGCGGAGGTGCGTTTGCACGGCCGGCATCGCCGCACGCCTCCGCTTGTGTGGCTGTGGCGGCGGCCGCGCTGGCCGGGCTGGCGCGGCGACGGTGTGGCAGTTTTGCCGAAGGTTTGGCCATTGTGGCGGGTCGTCGGCTGGGGCTGTGGGGGCGGCATGTGGGCGGGGGCGGCGATTCTCGGCGGGCCGAGCCAGGCTGTAGCGCGCGGTAGCTGCAGTTTGGCCGTGGTTTGCGGCGCTGCCGTGGCGACTGGTTGGCGACTGTGGTGTGGCCGTGTGTAGCCCCATCCTCGGTGGTTTGAACGGCGCGGGTGGTTGCGGCGCAGGTTTGGGGCTGGTCCGCACAGGCTGTCGGACGTTGGGCGGTAGCAAGCGCGGGAGGCGCGGCGCGGCGGCGCGCAGAGTGGCGGCCGCTCTCTCGGCCGTCCGCGCCCGCCCGCGACACTGGCTGGGCCTGGCGGCGCGGCGGCTATTCTCTGCCGCCGTGCTTGCCGCCTGCCGCTCTCGCTCTCGCTCTCGTGTGCGTACGCGCGTCGTCCGTCGAAATAATGGCAGATCAGGCGGCTACGAACGAGACTGCTGCGGCACCCGCCGCCACCGGCACGACGAAGAAGGCCAAGTCTGCGGCGTCTGCGAAGAAGCCGCGCGCCAAGCCTGCGCACCCGCGCACCTCTGAGATGGTGACGGCCGCCATCAAGAGTCTGAAGGAGCGCGGCGGCTCGTCGCTGCAGGCGATCAAGAAGTACATTGCCGCGCACTACAAGCTGGACGCGGAGAAGCTGGCGCCCTTTATCAAGAAGTACCTCAAGTCGGCCGTCGTGGCTGGCGAGCTGGTGCAGACGAAGGGGAAGGGCGCGTCCGGCTCTTTCAAGCTTGCCGGCGCCGGCGGCGGGGCGGCCGAGGGCGGCAAGGCCCGTGCCGGCGGTGCGAAGAAGAAGCGCGCCGCTCCGGCCAGCAAGGAGAAGAAGGGCGCCCGTGCGGCCGGCGCAAAGAAGGCTGGTGGCGTGAAGGCGGCGACCGGTCGGAAGGCGGGCGCCGCCAAGAAGGCGTCTGCGGCGTCGGCGGCTCCCGCGGGTGCGAAGAAGGCGGCTGCGGCCAAGCCGGCCAAGGCCAAGTCGCCGTCGAAGGCGAAGAAGGCCGCCAAGGTTCCGACGAAGAAGCCGAAGGCGCCGCGCCCGAAGAAGGCGACGACGCCGTCTAAGGCGAAGGCGTCGCCCAAGAAGAAGAAGTGAAGTGAAGTAAAGTAAAGAAAGGAAAGGGGAAGGGCTGGCGCTTGACCCCGTCGTCCCCCACCCCCCTCCCCCGCGTCGTCTAGTGGCGCGCGATGGCACGGCTGCGCGCGGCCCAAAACGGCCCTTCTCAGGGCCATCAGAGGACGTCGGGAAGGCGTTGATTGTCGTGCCTGGCGCGTTGTGTTGTGTTGTTTGGGTGGCCGTGCGTGCATGCGCCGGTGTGTGTGTGTGTGTGTGTGTGTGTGGTTGGTTGATGTTTGTGTGGCGTTTCTGTATGACCCTTGTGGGTACTGTTTGCGTGCCGTGGTGGATGGATTGTGGGGCCGGTGGCGGTAGGCGGCGGCGCGCGGTAGCGGAGCGGTTGTGGCCGTTTTTTTGTTTTGTGTTTTGTATTTTGTGCGGCGGCCGACGGTTGGTTTCTCATGTTTCTGGAGACTCTGCTTGCTTTGCGGATGGCGCGTCTTGTTTTTGTGTGTGTGTGTCCTCTGTCTCTGAAAGGGAGACGTTGAGACGTGGAAGTGGCCGGCGGGAATTGGGAAGGCGCGGTGGCGCCTCGGAGACGGCGGCGGCCAGCCACCCGTGGGTGACGTCGTCCGGCTGTTTGTTTGTGTGTGTGTGTGTGTGTGTGTGTACTGAAGGGGGTGGGGTGTTGATGACGTCGAATGTGATTGTTGGCGAGAGCGGCTGTGGACGGGAGGGTGGGAATTGTGGTGGTTGTTTTAACGGGGCTAGAGAGAGAGGCTGGGCGGCAAGACCGACAAAAGTTTTGCTCGCGACGGAGAGATGTTAGTGGCCCTGAAAAGGGCCGTTTTTGTGTTGCGCGCGTGCGGTGCCGTGCCGCGGCTAAGCGGTTTAGGCGCGCTCGCCGCGGATGCGGCGCGCGAGCTGGATGTCCTTGGGCATGATGGTGACGCGCTTGGCGTGGATTGCGCACAGGTTGGTGTCTTCGAAGAGGCCGACGAGGTAGGCCTCGCTGGCCTCCTGCAGGGCCATGACTGCGGAGCTCTGGAAGCGCAGGTCGGTCTTGAAGTCCTGGGCGATCTCGCGCACTAGGCGCTGGAACGGCAGCTTGCGGATGAGCAGCTCTGTGCTCTTCTGGTAGCGCCTGATTTCTCGCAGGGCGACGGTGCCCGGCCTGTAGCGGTGGGGCTTCTTGACGCCGCCGGTGGCGGGCGCGCTCTTCCTCGCCGCCTTGGTGGCGAGCTGTTTGCGCGGCGCCTTTCCGCCGGTGGACTTGCGGGCCGTTTGCTTTGTGCGGGCCATAGCGGTTAGCGGTGCGTGCGGTAGCGAAGCGTCCGGTGCTGCCTTGACAACGGGCCCGCGCGGGCCCGCGCTGCGCTTATATGCCCTCGGTGCGCGTGGTGGGGGGAGGGCGGGCCAGAGTCTATATAGGGGGGCGGCGCGCGCTCACGGCGCACCGTAGCCGACTCGCTAGCGCCGGGTGAGGAGCTGCCGCTTGTGCTTTTTTTGCTTGAGGAGGAGGAAGAATGACAGGCCGCGGCAAGGGAGGAAAGGGGCTGGGGAAGGGTGGCGCCAAGCGGCACCGCAAGGTGTTGCGCGACAACATCCAGGGCATCACGAAGCCCGCCATCCGCCGCCTGGCTCGCAGGGGCGGCGTGAAGCGCATCTCTGGTCTGATCTACGAGGAGACCCGCGGAGTGCTGAAGGTGTTCCTGGAGAACGTGATCCGCGACGCGGTGACGTACACTGAGCACGCCAAGCGCAAGACTGTGACGGCCATGGACGTGGTGTACGCCCTGAAGAGGCAGGGGCGCACCCTGTACGGTTTCGGCGGTTAGGCAGGCAGCCGGTGTGCTGTGCTGTGGCCTTCCCGCGGCCGTGCCGTTGCCCGTGCTTGGTGGGAGAGACGAAAAACGGCCCTTTTCAGGGCCACCACACTGTTCGGAAATTGAAAAGTGCGAAAGGGTCTGTGTTGCCTGCCTGCCTCTGTGTTTGTTGTTGTTGTGCGCCTCTGTTGCTTTGCGTGCGTGCGTTCCGTTTGGAGATTCGACGTGACGTGTGTGTGTGATGGATGCGGGAGGGCGCGGCTGAGTCCGGTGTGTGCGTGGTTTGTTTGTGGCGCGGGCCGGGACCATCGATCGGATCAGCTGTTTGGTTTGGTTTGTGCTGTGCCTGTGTGTTTGGAGAGCGCGCGCGGCGGCCCCGCGTGTCGTCCGTCGTCGGGCCGTTACGCGCTGTGTGTGTGTCGCGCGCGCTCTTTTAATTATGAACATATTAACAATGATCACATCACATTATTGGTGTATTGATGTCGTTGTCGTTGTTTGGAACGCGACTGTGCGTGCGTGGAGGGGTGCAGAAAAAATGTGTGTGTGTGTTCGGCCACACGGGCTGTGGACAAGATGGCGGACGTGCGCCGGCGCCGGCTGCGAATGAATGACTGTGGACGTTGTTGTAAAGTGCGGCGAGGACGACGGAAACTTTGCTTTGGACGTAGGTTTGTGTGGTGGCCCTGAAAAGGGCCGATTGTTGTGAGGCGAGCCGGCAAGGCAAAGGCGCGTTTGCGTTTGCGTGCAGGGAGCACGCAAGCGCAGCGCCGCGGTCCCTGTTTAGGCCTTCTTCTCGGTCTTCTTTGGCAGCAGGACGGCCTGGATGTTGGGCAGGACACCACCCTGTGCGATGGTGACGCCCGACAAGAGCTTGTTGAGCTCCTCGTCGTTGCGGATGGCGAGCTGCAGGTGGCGCGGGATGATGCGCGTCTTCTTGTTGTCGCGGGCCGCGTTTCCGGCCAGCTCGAGCACCTCAGCCGCGAGGTACTCCATGACGGCGGCGAGGTAGACGGGCGCCCCGGCGCCGACGCGCTCGGCGTAGTTTCCCTTGCGCAGGAGGCGGTGGATTCTGCCGACCGGGAACTGGAGCCCAGCCCTGCTTGAGCGGGACTTTGACTTGCCCTTGACTTTGCCTCCCTTTCCGCGTCCGGACATGGCGTTTGGCTAGTGGCGTAAGCGTGAAACACGTAACCGTAACGGTGCGAGCCGCAGCGAGTCGAGCAGCGGAGTGCGTGCGTGTGCCGGCGGCGGCGGGGTGGGGGTCCCTTTATGGGCTCGGGTGCGGCGGCCGGTTGCGCGCGCGCCCCATTGGTCGGCGGCCGCAACAGGGCGAGCTGGTAAAGGTGCGGTGTTGCGGTAGCGGCGGGTGCCACTGTGTGGGGAGACGCTGACTAGAGCGGAGCGCTTGCTGCTTGTTGTTGTACGTTCGAGATGCCGCCCAAGACTAGCGGGAAGGCCGCCAAGAAGGCCGGCAAGGCGCAGAAGAACATTTCGAAGGGCGACAAGAAGAAGAAGCGCAAGAGGAAGGAGAGCTATGCCATCTACATCTACAAGGTGCTGAAGCAGGTGCACCCCGACACGGGCATCTCGTCGAAGGCGATGAGCATCATGAACAGCTTCGTGAACGACATTTTCGAGCGCATTGCGGCCGAGGCGTCTCGCCTGGCGCACTACAACAAGCGCTCGACCATCACGTCCCGCGAGATCCAGACGGCTGTGCGGCTCTTGCTGCCTGGCGAGCTGGCCAAGCACGCCGTGAGCGAGGGCACGAAGGCGGTGACCAAGTACACGAGCTCCAAGTAAGGAGGGGAGGTTGTTACTTCGGCTCTTGGAAGGAAGGAAGCTCCCTCCGTTGCGAGAGCGGCAAAACGGCCCTTTTCAGGGCCACCAAATTGCCTTTGCGGGAAGAGCGGAATTGTTTGTGTGTGTGTGTGTGTGTGTGTGTGTGTGTGTGTGTGAGAGGGGGGCGGCATAGCTACCCGGTTTGGTTGTGGTTGCGAGGCAGCTGGTGGTGTGGTCTCGAATGTGGTTGTGGTTACTGGGGTACGGCCGCGAGGGTTTGGTTGCCGCCGGTGTGACGTGGAATGCGTGCACGAGTCCTGGCGTGGTTGTTTGTCGACACATAGATAGATAGATAGATAGATAGATAGGAGGTGTTGGTGCTGTCTGTGGCGCTGATTCATTTCTTTGTCTCCGTCTGCCCGGTTAGTCACGTGACTGCAATTGAAAGTCCTCGCGATTGATTGATTGTTGGCTGTCACCGTTACGGCCGTCTGCGGGTGTCTGTTGTCACATCATACATGATGGCGAGGGTGAAATGTTGTGTTGCCGTCGACTATTCCCTTTGCTGTACGGCGCGTTGGTGTGTTGGTTGACGTTTTAAATGGACGTGTCGTACTATCATGCATATCCATTACGATGTCGCCAAGAAATGTACGGGCGGGTGGGGTAGGCGACACGCACGGTTGCCCTTGATTTGTGATGATAGCCGTTTCTTGCAGTTTGACTGATGATTGATTGGACTGTTGTGCGCACGCACGTCATTCAAGGTGCACGTGTGTTCGGTTGAGTACAGTAAGCGTGAGGCTATGGGCGTACACGCGTTTCGTTGGTCTGTGTCCCCCGGTGTGAAATGGCAGGTGTGTCGGTGATGTGATCCGATCCGGCGGCTCTGAGTAACTGTCAATATCGGCGCGATACACCGGCGTCATGGCAACGTGTCGGTGTGAACACCAGTCGCACTGTGGCACCGTCGGCGCCGCGAACGGTGACGAAAGGCTGACCTTTGATCGGTCGAGTGTCGTGTCTGGGCAGAACGTGTGGAATGAGCAAAACTGTTGGGGACGGAAACAATGGTGGAGGAGGGGAACGGAAAGTAATAAAACAAACAAACAAAATGGAGAAGCAATCACCGGAAAACGAAGCAGGGAAAAACGGAGAGGCGCTGTCTATAGCAGCGGAACGTTCCCGTGCATTGCAGCCGCACTGAGAGGCGTTTACGGCGCGGCTGCAAGTGTCGGCCGTGGCGACGGCTGAATTGCATTGCCTTC
This sequence comes from Schistocerca nitens, assembly GCF_023898315.1. Classification (NCBI taxonomy): domain Eukaryota; kingdom Metazoa; phylum Arthropoda; class Insecta; order Orthoptera; family Acrididae; genus Schistocerca; species Schistocerca nitens. The sequence continues at coordinate 55,955 of NW_026046030.1, forward strand.
CCGGATGAAAAAAAAAGCGTTCGCCGACATGGCTCGGAGGAGGAATCTATGAGAATGCCTTGCCCTTGCCTGCCGTTTCGTGTGCCCTCCTGTTGTGTACGCTGTTGTTGTCCGGTGTAGCGAAGGGTGTGTATGTAGGGGTGGGTGGGTGTGTGTGTGTGTGTTTAGAAGGTCGATAGCTGCCGTCACGGCAGTCAAAGGTGTCGCGAAAAAGTGTGTTAGCCGTGGTTGGTTGGTTGGTTTGTGTGTTTTAAAGAGAAGGGACGAGAGAGAGAGAGAGAGTGAAAGTAGGTGGAGAGAGAGTGCGTTGCGTGTTGCCTAACTGCGTCCGCGAATATGGCAGTAGTTGGTGGTGGGCGTGCCCTTGCATGTGGCCCGGAAGGCGTGTCCGTTTCGCGGTAGTGGCACCGCTGCTGGCATATTCGGGAGATGGGAGGGGGCGCGAAAGGAGAAAGGAGACGCGGAGGCTTTAAAGACGGGGAGGGCGCGTGTGGGTGGCTCGCGCTGCGCTCGGCGGTTGTGTTTGTGCAACAAATGTGTTGCCGGGAGGGGACCGTTGTTGTGGTGCGGTTGTAGCCGCAGACGCGGCCGGCAGTGAACGTGAGACGACGGGTGCGGGCCGGGGCGGCGCATGTCGCCGGTGCCATGCCTTTTAAGAGCCGCGCGGTCGGGGGTGTGCGCACCGTGTGTCGTGTTGCGAGACGGCAGCATTTGTGCTGCGTGGCGTGGCGTGGCGTGGCGTGGCGTGGCGTGGCGTGGCGTGGCGTGGCGTGGGGGCGAGGAGAGCGAGCCGCGCGGTGTGCTTGGGCGCCGGAGAATGGCACACTGCGCCTGCCCGTTGAGGAGGCCGATGGCCGTGGTGTGGTGGAAATGGAGCGCGTCGGACGTGCACCAATGGGAAAGAGAAACAAAGCGGCGACAACGAACGAAAGGGGGAGGGAGGCCATTGTGTCACATGCGGCGGTGGGAGGAAAAAGAAAAAACAAAAACAAAACAAAAAAAAAAAACAAGAAACAAAGACGTAAGAAAGAGGAGAAACAACAAGGACAATGAGTCGTGCGTTCGCGAGGGGGGTGCGCGTGTCACTCCGGTACGCGCAGTGCGGGAATAGAGGCAGCGTCGGCACGGAGAAGCAAGCAAGCAAGCAAGCAAGGAAGGAAGGAAGGAAGGAAGGACGCACGCGCGCTGCGGCGTTTGGCGCGGTTTGCGGCTGGCGCCTTTGGTGGCAACGGCCAGGACAAGCAGCGGTGTATGGTGGTGTGCGGGGCGGACAGGGGCGGCGGCGGTGGTGGCCTGGGAGGAGGCGAGGCGAGGCGGCGCCGACGGTGGCGTGTGGTACGGCGAAAACGGGACGGACGGCGGATGTTGGAGAGGCGCCGCGCACGCAGACACATGGAAGGAAGGAACGAACGAACGCAAGGGAACAAATGGAGGGGGCGAATGTGGAGATGCGGGCAGGCGGTGGTGTTTGTGGGCATGTGGTGGGGAGAAGGGCGGGGGCGGGAGGACAGAGGCGAGGCGACTGCTTGCGTGCTCGCCCGCTCGCTCGCGTGTCTTTTGTTTTTGTGTTTGTGTTTCCATCGTTTGGTCGCCTTGGAGCCTGTCGGTCCCGTCCGTGTGTGGCCACGCTTCGGGCGCGTGTATGTTTGTACGTTTCGTTTGTTCGTCTTCTGCAGCAGAGGCGGTGCGCGGCAGTGGGAACGCCTGCCTGGCGGCTGGGACGGCCAGCAAATGCGGTTGGATGGGCGGCCACAGCACCGCACCTGTGCCCAAGGAGGCGACGCTGGCGGCGGGGCCCCCTCGGATGCGGCCGGCTGGGGCTGTGTGCGCTGCCGCCGCCGCCGCCGCTGCTGCTGGTGCAGCAGCAACGACGACGAACAACGAGTAAGCAAGAAGAGGACGAAGCGGATGGCTGGTGGCTGGTGGGTGAGTGCATTTAGGCGGTCGACAAGGCAGTGCGTGATGTGGCGTTGTGACGGGGGTTTGCTCACGTGGCCTCGTTGTGTCGATGCGCAGGAAGATGAGATGCGGGCAGACGCAGACGCGTACAGAGAGACGAGCCCGGTCTGCAGCAGGATGTGGGGCGCGGCGCGCCGAGTGCAGAGCAGCGCGCGCCGCCTGGGCCGGGCTGGGCCCGCCCGGCGGCGGGCCGCGCTGTTGTCGCGGACGTGAGCGCCCCCTGGCGGGTGGTCGGAGGCGGCGCGGTGGACGTGTGTCCGGTTGGCCAGTGCACATTGCGAGTGGCTGGCTGGCGGTCGGCGGCGAGACGGGAGAGGAGGTATGTGTCGCGGGCGCCTTTGCTGCGCTGCGTCGTTGCGTGCCTGGGCGTGCGCCTGTCGACTGTGTGTGACTGTGTTGGGCGTTGTGCCACGTACGTGTGTGCTCGGCCGAAGGCGTCGGAAGAAAAAGAGAGAGAGAGACGGGCGGGGAAAGTGGGTCGGTGTGCGTGCGTCGCCCGTGATGCGATGATGTCGCGTCATGTCTTGTCTTTGCGAAACGGCTGCCGAGAGGTGTGTGGTGGCGAGCGGGAATGTGCGTTTGGTGGTTGCCGGCCGGCCGGCTGTTGTTGGTGGTTCCTCCTGTGGTTGTTTGTGCTGCTTTGATGGCAACGTGGAAGGACGCCGGTTTCCGTGCCTTGCGTGTGGTTGTGTCGACGGTGACTGGTTGGGGGTGTGCGCCGATGCACGTGCCATCATGTTGTCATGTTTGGGTCGTGAGTGTGTTTTTTGGCTGTGTTGTTGTGTACGGGAAGGGGGGGAGAGGCGGCGGCGGCGGGTGATAGTGCGTGCAGTAGTGCCGTTGCGACGGGCGTCGGGTGGAGCCGTGCGTAGTGGCGGTGGCGGAAAGGTGTAGGTTGCGGGAAGCGAGCCCGTCGCGTGTCGTTGTCGTCGTCGTCGTCGTCGTCGTCGACGGGGTCGCGTGCGCTGTGAATCGAGAGTGGCGGGAAAGGAGCAGCGTGCCGCTGTGTCGTGGTCGTTAGCAGAGGCCTGTGCTTGTCCGTTTGTTTTCTGTCGGACGCTTGGTGCGAGTTGTTTGTTTTGTTGCCGCCGCCGCGGTTGTTTTTGTTTGTCGGCTGTGCTGTGTCGGTGGGTCGGCGAGCTGTTTTGCGGTGCGTGAATGTGTTGGTGCAAAAGTGGCGGCGGCGTCATGGCTGCGACCGCGACGAGCCGCGGGCGCGCCATTGATGATGTTGAACACAGAGCGGCTGTGTGCAATGGGAGGCCTTGTGTACGGGTAGCGGTGTTGTCGTACGTGCATCCGGCCCGGTGCGGAAAGCGCCGTTGCGGTTGCGGGGTTGCCTCTGGTCGCGACGTGTGGTGCTCGGCTTTGTGGGTTTTGTGGTGCCCGTTTGGCCGGTGGGTGGTGTTTTTTGTGTGTTTTTGTTTTTGTTTTTTTTTTGTTGTGTGTGTGTGTGTGTGTGTGTGTGTGGTCGGTCTCTTTGGCGCTCGGTATATATCTGCCTCCTGCTCGGTCTTGCGGCGGTTTTGTCGACGTCGTCTGTAGTTTTTTTGCGGCTTGCCGACGACCGACCGACCGACCGACCGACCGACCGAACTACGACCTACCTGTGACAGCTACGTGTGGCGCCCGAAGGTGAACGTAACGTGACCTCGGCGCCCTTAGCCTAACCTAAGATGTCCGGCCGTAAGGTAGGTGCGGCCACCTGACGCCTCACGTCCGAACGCTTAACCTAACTTTGACGCCTAACCTAACTTTAACCCTTAACCTAACCCACGTCCAACCAACGTAACCTAACCTAACCCAAGCGACGCCAACCCTAACCTAAGGTGTTGTACAGTGCGAATGTCGAAGGCATGTTATAGTCGTAGGTGGAGAGCACTGCACGCAACAAGCGGCTACACGGGTAGCAGGGGTTGTGTGGCGTGGGCTGGGCGGTTTGTGTTAGGTTAGATGGCCTTGGGCAAGTACAGAAAGGGGGCAACAGCAGCCTCAACGGGTGCGGGGACCAAGCAGCAATCGGTATTGTTTGTCAACTGTCGAAGCTGCGTTGGTACAGTACCGGAACCGCAAGCGCTGACAGAGAAAGCACCGAAGCTCTGCAATCGTTATAAGGTACAGAAAGCTGGCTGACGCCAGGGATAAATTCTGCCGAAATTGTCACAAAGGTACGGACGGTGTTTTAGAAAGGCTCGATTGCATGCAACCGGTGGTGGTGTGTTCGTCGCTGTTTAGTAGTGGTTTTGATCCTGTAGTGAAGTAGAAGTGGGTGGTTCCTGTGAAATATTGTGGGTGGAGGTTACACTCAACAACCGAGCTAGGTTTAATAATAATTGGCTCCTTTGACCGACCTCCCGACGCAGCAGCATTAGTGGCAGAACAACGGAGAGACGGATTTGGAAACACATTTCACATACATTTTCCTCAGCATGTTAGGGTCTTAGGTGGAGATTTCAATGTACCCGATATAGACTGGGACACTCAGATGATGTTCAGGACGGGTGGTTGGGGGACAGAGAGCATCGAGTGACATTATACTGAGTGCACTGTCCGAAAAGTACCTCGAGCAAAATGAACAGAGAACCGACTCGTGGAGATGACATCGTGGACCTACTGATGACAAACAGACCCGAACGTGTTTCGACTCTGTATGTGCAGAACAGGGACGCAGTGATCATAAGGCCGTTGCAGGGAGGACGGTGTATCTGTTTGGCTAGCAAGAGTAATAGAAGGCAGATTTCCAGACGACCTGACAGATGAAAACGCAAATGCCTGTTCCGACACTGACAATGTTGAGTGTTCATGGAGAAAGTGCAAGGCAATGGTAAAAATGCGTTTTTAGACAGGTACGTGCCGAGTGTAGAACTGTGAGGGATGGGAAAAAAAACCCACCGTGGTATACTACTACAACAACAACAACGTTAGGAAACTATTGCGAAAGCAAAGAGAGCTTCACCCAAAGTTTAAAACGCAGCCAAAATCCTCCGAGACAAACGGGAAGCTAAACGATGTCAAAGTGAGCGTAAGGAGGGCTATGCGTGAAGCGTTCAGTGAATTCGAAAGTAGAACAAACCCTATGTACCGACCGACGTTGACAGAAAATGCTAGGACGTTGCGGTCTTGCGTTGAATCGGTAAGTGGCTCGAAACAGCATATCCAGACACTCCGGCATGGCGATGGCATTGAAACAGAGGATGACACGCGTAAAGCTGTGGTGAAATACCTAAGCACCTGTTTCCAAAGCTGTTTCACAGAGGACGGACCGCACTCTGCAGTTCCGTCTTCTAAATGCTCGCACGAACGAGAAACTGGCTGACATCGAAGTAAGTGTCCAAGGAGGAATGGGAAAGTCCGCCGGACCCGACGGGATTACCAATTCGCGATTCCTACACAGGGTACGCGAAACAACCTGCCCCCCTCCTAACAGCCGTGTACCGCAAGTCTCTGGAGAGGAAGGGAGGGTTCCAAATGATTGGAAAAGAGCACAGGTAGTCCCAGTCGTCGAGCAGATGCGCAAAACCATAGACCCATATCTCTGACGTCGATGTGTTGTAGAACATGTTGTTTGCTCGAGTATCATGTCGTTTGTGGAAACTCCAGAGTCTACTATGTAGGAATCAACATGGATTCCGGAAACAGCGATCGTGTGTGAGACCCGGCTCGCTTTATTTGCCCATGAGACCCAGAAAGCTCCCAGGTGGATGCCATTGTCCTTGACGTCCGGAAGGCGTTCGAGACAGCTCCGCACCGTCGCCTGATCAACGACGTAAGAGTCTACAGAATATCAGACCAACTGTGTGGCTGGATTGAAGAGATGTCAGCAGACGGAACACAGCATGTTGTTATCGATGGAGAGACAGACGTCTACAGACGTTAAAGTAACCCCTGGCGTGCCACGGGGGAGTGTTATGGGACCATTGCTTTTTCACAATTCACATCATATAAATGACCTAGTAGATAGTGGCGGACGTTCCATGCGTCGTTTCGCGGATGATGCTGTATGTAGTATACAGAGAGGTTGCAGGACGATCGGCAGCGGATAGGCACCCGGTGCAGGGGGAGTGGCAACTGTCCCCTTAACATAGACAAATGTAATGTATTGCGAATATACAGAAAGAAGGATCCTTTACTGTGTGATTGATTATATGATAGCGGGACAAACACTGGTAGCTGTGACGTCTGTAAAATATGTATCTGGGAGTAGGCGTGCGGAATGATTTGGAAGTGGAATGATGATCAGATAAAAGTAAATTGTTGGTAAGGCGGGTACCAGGTTGAGATGCATTGGGAGAATGCTTAGCAAAAACAAAAAAATGTAGTCCATCAACAAAGGAGGTGGCTTACAGAAACACGCGTTCGACCGACCCATACGTGAGTGTTGCCCACCAGTGTGGGACCCGTAGCAGGTCGGGTTGACGGAGGAAGATAGAGAAAGATCCAACGTTTTCGTCACAGGGGTATGTGGTAACCGTGATAGCGTTACGGAGATGGCTAAGTGGCAGACTCTGCAAGGGAGGCGCCCTGCATCGCGGTGTAGCTTGCTCGCCAGGTTTTTCTCGAGAGGGTGCGTTTCCGGATGAGGTATCGAACATATTGCTTCCCCGTACGTATATACCTCCCGAGGAGATCCCGAATGTAACAGTAGAGAGATTCGAGCGCGCACGGAGGCTTTCAGACAGTCGTTCTTCCCGCGTAACATACGCGACTGGAACGGCAAAGGGTGGTAATGACAGTGGCACGTAAAGTGCCCTCCGCCACACACCGTTGGGTGGCTTGCGGCGTACAAATGTAGGAGGTCGGCTGTCGTGTGTGCTTGAAGGCAGATGCGGTGTGTCTGTCGTTGCGGACGGCGGTCAGCCCCCCTCGCGTAAGCGGCGAGGGGCGGCGGCGCTCGGTTGGCCGGTGCCGATGTTGCGCAGGCGGCGCCCGTTTTCTTTGCGGCGGGCAATTTTGTGAGAAACGGGCGCGAATGTTGGCGGGCGAGGTGGCCCGACGGCTGCGGGCCGATCGGGAAACGGTGGGAGGGCGATGGGGCGGCGGAGGTGCGTTTGCACGGCCGGCATCGCCGCACGCCTCCGCTTGTGTGGCTGTGGCGGCGGCCGCGCTGGCCGGGCTGGCGCGGCGACGGTGTGGCAGTTTTGCCGAAGGTTTGGCCATTGTGGCGGGTCGTCGGCTGGGGCTGTGGGGGCGGCATGTGGGCGGGGGCGGCGATTCTCGGCGGGCCGAGCCAGGCTGTAGCGCGCGGTAGCTGCAGTTTGGCCGTGGTTTGCGGCGCTGCCGTGGCGACTGGTTGGCGACTGTGGTGTGGCCGTGTGTAGCCCCATCCTCGGTGGTTTGAACGGCGCGGGTGGTTGCGGCGCAGGTTTGGGGCTGGTCCGCACAGGCTGTCGGACGTTGGGCGGTAGCAAGCGCGGGAGGCGCGGCGCGGCGGCGCGCAGAGTGGCGGCCGCTCTCTCGGCCGTCCGCGCCCGCCCGCGACACTGGCTGGGCCTGGCGGCGCGGCGGCTATTCTCTGCCGCCGTGCTTGCCGCCTGCCGCTCTCGCTCTCGCTCTCGTGTGCGTACGCGCGTCGTCCGTCGAAATAATGGCAGATCAGGCGGCTACGAACGAGACTGCTGCGGCACCCGCCGCCACCGGCACGACGAAGAAGGCCAAGTCTGCGGCGTCTGCGAAGAAGCCGCGCGCCAAGCCTGCGCACCCGCGCACCTCTGAGATGGTGACGGCCGCCATCAAGAGTCTGAAGGAGCGCGGCGGCTCGTCGCTGCAGGCGATCAAGAAGTACATTGCCGCGCACTACAAGCTGGACGCGGAGAAGCTGGCGCCCTTTATCAAGAAGTACCTCAAGTCGGCCGTCGTGGCTGGCGAGCTGGTGCAGACGAAGGGGAAGGGCGCGTCCGGCTCTTTCAAGCTTGCCGGCGCCGGCGGCGGGGCGGCCGAGGGCGGCAAGGCCCGTGCCGGCGGTGCGAAGAAGAAGCGCGCCGCTCCGGCCAGCAAGGAGAAGAAGGGCGCCCGTGCGGCCGGCGCAAAGAAGGCTGGTGGCGTGAAGGCGGCGACCGGTCGGAAGGCGGGCGCCGCCAAGAAGGCGTCTGCGGCGTCGGCGGCTCCCGCGGGTGCGAAGAAGGCGGCTGCGGCCAAGCCGGCCAAGGCCAAGTCGCCGTCGAAGGCGAAGAAGGCCGCCAAGGTTCCGACGAAGAAGCCGAAGGCGCCGCGCCCGAAGAAGGCGACGACGCCGTCTAAGGCGAAGGCGTCGCCCAAGAAGAAGAAGTGAAGTGAAGTAAAGTAAAGAAAGGAAAGGGGAAGGGCTGGCGCTTGACCCCGTCGTCCCCCACCCCCCTCCCCCGCGTCGTCTAGTGGCGCGCGATGGCACGGCTGCGCGCGGCCCAAAACGGCCCTTCTCAGGGCCATCAGAGGACGTCGGGAAGGCGTTGATTGTCGTGCCTGGCGCGTTGTGTTGTGTTGTTTGGGTGGCCGTGCGTGCATGCGCCGGTGTGTGTGTGTGTGTGTGTGTGTGTGGTTGGTTGATGTTTGTGTGGCGTTTCTGTATGACCCTTGTGGGTACTGTTTGCGTGCCGTGGTGGATGGATTGTGGGGCCGGTGGCGGTAGGCGGCGGCGCGCGGTAGCGGAGCGGTTGTGGCCGTTTTTTTGTTTTGTGTTTTGTATTTTGTGCGGCGGCCGACGGTTGGTTTCTCATGTTTCTGGAGACTCTGCTTGCTTTGCGGATGGCGCGTCTTGTTTTTGTGTGTGTGTGTCCTCTGTCTCTGAAAGGGAGACGTTGAGACGTGGAAGTGGCCGGCGGGAATTGGGAAGGCGCGGTGGCGCCTCGGAGACGGCGGCGGCCAGCCACCCGTGGGTGACGTCGTCCGGCTGTTTGTTTGTGTGTGTGTGTGTGTGTGTGTGTACTGAAGGGGGTGGGGTGTTGATGACGTCGAATGTGATTGTTGGCGAGAGCGGCTGTGGACGGGAGGGTGGGAATTGTGGTGGTTGTTTTAACGGGGCTAGAGAGAGAGGCTGGGCGGCAAGACCGACAAAAGTTTTGCTCGCGACGGAGAGATGTTAGTGGCCCTGAAAAGGGCCGTTTTTGTGTTGCGCGCGTGCGGTGCCGTGCCGCGGCTAAGCGGTTTAGGCGCGCTCGCCGCGGATGCGGCGCGCGAGCTGGATGTCCTTGGGCATGATGGTGACGCGCTTGGCGTGGATTGCGCACAGGTTGGTGTCTTCGAAGAGGCCGACGAGGTAGGCCTCGCTGGCCTCCTGCAGGGCCATGACTGCGGAGCTCTGGAAGCGCAGGTCGGTCTTGAAGTCCTGGGCGATCTCGCGCACTAGGCGCTGGAACGGCAGCTTGCGGATGAGCAGCTCTGTGCTCTTCTGGTAGCGCCTGATTTCTCGCAGGGCGACGGTGCCCGGCCTGTAGCGGTGGGGCTTCTTGACGCCGCCGGTGGCGGGCGCGCTCTTCCTCGCCGCCTTGGTGGCGAGCTGTTTGCGCGGCGCCTTTCCGCCGGTGGACTTGCGGGCCGTTTGCTTTGTGCGGGCCATAGCGGTTAGCGGTGCGTGCGGTAGCGAAGCGTCCGGTGCTGCCTTGACAACGGGCCCGCGCGGGCCCGCGCTGCGCTTATATGCCCTCGGTGCGCGTGGTGGGGGGAGGGCGGGCCAGAGTCTATATAGGGGGGCGGCGCGCGCTCACGGCGCACCGTAGCCGACTCGCTAGCGCCGGGTGAGGAGCTGCCGCTTGTGCTTTTTTTGCTTGAGGAGGAGGAAGAATGACAGGCCGCGGCAAGGGAGGAAAGGGGCTGGGGAAGGGTGGCGCCAAGCGGCACCGCAAGGTGTTGCGCGACAACATCCAGGGCATCACGAAGCCCGCCATCCGCCGCCTGGCTCGCAGGGGCGGCGTGAAGCGCATCTCTGGTCTGATCTACGAGGAGACCCGCGGAGTGCTGAAGGTGTTCCTGGAGAACGTGATCCGCGACGCGGTGACGTACACTGAGCACGCCAAGCGCAAGACTGTGACGGCCATGGACGTGGTGTACGCCCTGAAGAGGCAGGGGCGCACCCTGTACGGTTTCGGCGGTTAGGCAGGCAGCCGGTGTGCTGTGCTGTGGCCTTCCCGCGGCCGTGCCGTTGCCCGTGCTTGGTGGGAGAGACGAAAAACGGCCCTTTTCAGGGCCACCACACTGTTCGGAAATTGAAAAGTGCGAAAGGGTCTGTGTTGCCTGCCTGCCTCTGTGTTTGTTGTTGTTGTGCGCCTCTGTTGCTTTGCGTGCGTGCGTTCCGTTTGGAGATTCGACGTGACGTGTGTGTGTGATGGATGCGGGAGGGCGCGGCTGAGTCCGGTGTGTGCGTGGTTTGTTTGTGGCGCGGGCCGGGACCATCGATCGGATCAGCTGTTTGGTTTGGTTTGTGCTGTGCCTGTGTGTTTGGAGAGCGCGCGCGGCGGCCCCGCGTGTCGTCCGTCGTCGGGCCGTTACGCGCTGTGTGTGTGTCGCGCGCGCTCTTTTAATTATGAACATATTAACAATGATCACATCACATTATTGGTGTATTGATGTCGTTGTCGTTGTTTGGAACGCGACTGTGCGTGCGTGGAGGGGTGCAGAAAAAATGTGTGTGTGTGTTCGGCCACACGGGCTGTGGACAAGATGGCGGACGTGCGCCGGCGCCGGCTGCGAATGAATGACTGTGGACGTTGTTGTAAAGTGCGGCGAGGACGACGGAAACTTTGCTTTGGACGTAGGTTTGTGTGGTGGCCCTGAAAAGGGCCGATTGTTGTGAGGCGAGCCGGCAAGGCAAAGGCGCGTTTGCGTTTGCGTGCAGGGAGCACGCAAGCGCAGCGCCGCGGTCCCTGTTTAGGCCTTCTTCTCGGTCTTCTTTGGCAGCAGGACGGCCTGGATGTTGGGCAGGACACCACCCTGTGCGATGGTGACGCCCGACAAGAGCTTGTTGAGCTCCTCGTCGTTGCGGATGGCGAGCTGCAGGTGGCGCGGGATGATGCGCGTCTTCTTGTTGTCGCGGGCCGCGTTTCCGGCCAGCTCGAGCACCTCAGCCGCGAGGTACTCCATGACGGCGGCGAGGTAGACGGGCGCCCCGGCGCCGACGCGCTCGGCGTAGTTTCCCTTGCGCAGGAGGCGGTGGATTCTGCCGACCGGGAACTGGAGCCCAGCCCTGCTTGAGCGGGACTTTGACTTGCCCTTGACTTTGCCTCCCTTTCCGCGTCCGGACATGGCGTTTGGCTAGTGGCGTAAGCGTGAAACACGTAACCGTAACGGTGCGAGCCGCAGCGAGTCGAGCAGCGGAGTGCGTGCGTGTGCCGGCGGCGGCGGGGTGGGGGTCCCTTTATGGGCTCGGGTGCGGCGGCCGGTTGCGCGCGCGCCCCATTGGTCGGCGGCCGCAACAGGGCGAGCTGGTAAAGGTGCGGTGTTGCGGTAGCGGCGGGTGCCAGGTGCCAGGCCAGTGCCAGAATTCCGAGGTGGGACTGCGAAGCGGACGGACGTGCGTTTACCTGTGCTCCGCGCCGCTATTGTGCTCTCAGCCCTGGAATTTCCCACCGCGCGCTCTCGCAGCCTTTGTCTCGTGTGCTTGGTCGCCGCCTTGCGTGCTCGCTCTATAGCGGCGTGTTTTGCCGTATTGTCGGGGTTAGCGGGCCGCGCTGTGTTCTGGTTTTCCGGACGTGGTCGAGTGTGCGTTGTCTGTAAAAGCAAATTGTCGTTTCTAGAAAAGCAAAAGTCGTGTTGCACACTCAGGACCTGGGACGGAATTCTAGATCACTTGAGCGCTCGTTCTGACATGGGGTAGATCGAGAAGAGAGAAGAACATCGCGCCTCAGGTAGGCGACTATAAATTGGCGATATTGTTCGAGAATTTCTGTGCCATAGGTGTTAGGGAAGCTGCAGTCCAGGGACCCGCCGAGCCACATAGTCTAACAGACTGACTGTGAGGCCCTTGGTGGTATCCCGCGCCTGCTAGGTGTAGGGAAAGTTCACTGGCACGGAAATTGTCGAAATATAGGACAAATTCTGTAAACCGCTTCACTTCGCGGTTGCCCCACGATGGGGCACCCACAAGATAGAAATCCAAGCGGCGACTCACACAGTGTGGACCCGACAACTATCACGACTTCATCGCCATCTCATTCTTCATCCATGGACCATCCACCCCCATCACCATCTTCAGTCGCTAGTTCGGACTCTGACAATCTAGTCATTGCCACCGACAGTGACACCAGCTCTGTTTCCTCAACGGGCGAGGTGCGTCTGCGGCGAAGCGGGAGGCTGCTTCAAAAACATGAAAAATCTGGGCAGCCCCTGCAACCCACTATTGCGGAGGAAAACTCCAAACATGTCGATACAGCAGAACAGGTAAATCCTGTACTGCCACAACAGTGCAAGGGCGCGGAAATGGAAACCACGAAACCCGACCGCCCCCAAAAACAAAAACAAATAATAGATATCAGTGCGAACGCCGCACCAACGCCAAATGCCACCCAGATGACGCCAGAGGGCGTTAACAGGGGACAAGAGAAAGTAAGTCAAGCAACTCCCCAAACGCAAGGAGGACCCGCACATAACAGAAATCAAAAACCAAACAGAGGACGAAGGGTTCCCCCTATCACTGTCTTCGAAACTAGAGGGTACACGACCTTGATAGGGCAAATCCAGGGGAAACTAACGGGTGCCCTCAGTACCACGTACAAGGGCGATAGCATCGTCTATCAGGCTACAAACCCGGAGGATTTCCAGTACCTCAAACAGGAATTCAGGAAACGAAATCTGGAATTCTTTACTTACAACGACGACCCGAAGAGTACACTGAAGGTCGTCGTTAAAAGACTGACGCCCTACTGGACTCCAGAGGACGTCAAGAATGCACTTATCGAGAAGGGCTTTCCGGTACAGGACGTCTTCCAAATGTCTAAGCCGCAGACTGAAACCGATGACTCTGGAAACGTAGTTTCAGCGCCAAGAAGAAAAACTCCCAATTTCCAGGTTAATCTACTAAACACGGCGGAGGCAAGAAAAATATTTAAAGTAGAAAGACTATTACACATGAAAGTGACCGTAGAGTTGTATCAAAAGCCAAGCGGGCCCACACAATGTTATCTATGTCAGAGATTTCGACATGGGGCAACCCAATGTGAACTCGCCCCCAGGTGCGTTAAATGTGCAGGACCGCATCTTTCTGGCGCCTGCACAAAGAAAAGAGAAGAACCGGCCATATGTGCCAACTGTAGGGGCAACCATCCAGCCTCCTTCAGGGGCTGCCCAGTAAGATTGAAGATCGTCCAGGCGTGGGATCGCCAGCGAGCATCAGCTCCCGGAAGGCAGGAACCACTTCCTAGGGCACCACCAAGAAACTCCAACCCCCCTCCAGCACCACCCACGGAAGAAGTAAACCCCCCACCATCCCCAACACCTGCTAGAGCAGAAACAAGAAGCCCTCCCAACCCTGCCCAACCCCAACAGAGTACACAAATAACCACTCCACAACATCAACCACTCCAGGAAGAAAGCCCTACCAGCAACAGAACCTTAGCCGAGGTTGTGAAAACTGGGCGCACTCCTCCCCCCCAAAGTACCCCTAAATCAAAGAATCAACGAGCGCCCCTCAAGGCAACTCTGCCTATAAAAAGAACTCCACCTCCACAGGTCGTGTCTCCACCACAAACCACACCCCTCCCCACACCAACCCAACCTGAAACAGAGAGGGCAGCGGAAACACCACTGCCCTCATCATCAAAGGCCACAAATGTACAAACACCAAGGGTCATTCCGGCCCAAGTCATACCCGCCGAGCCAGGCCAAGCCACAGCTGCACCAGCTGACACTAACAACACAACCAACATCGTCAGTGGCCAGACCACTGCACAGGAAAGTTCTGTACAGGTCGAACAGGAACAGCCACTTCAGTTCCTTTCAAAGATCTGGTCACTCATTAAATCCCTCATTTCACCTGCTATCCTTGAAGGCATAACCCAGCTATGTACCAAAATAGCAACAGCCCCAGACATAATCACTACAATCACAATACTTGCCACCAACATCTTACCACTGCTCTCCAATGGCAAATGAAGTTGAGAAGCAGCACATCACCATCGCCATCTGGAACGCAGATGGCATCTACCATGACAGGCTTGAACTAGAGATATTCTTAGACGATCATGGAATAGATGTAGCTCTCCTCAGTGAGACACATCTAACCCCAGATGACAACTTTCAGGTCCGCAACTACCATCTTATTAGGACGGACCGCCCCAACAGGCAAGGAGGTGGTACAGGTATCCTAATAAAACGGCGCATATGCCATCGCCAGGTACCTGTACCAAGACTCATCAACACGGAGGCAACAGCGGTAGAAGTTGTTCTCAACAACCGCCCCACACACCTGGTGGCAGTATACCATCCTCCAAGCACAACACTATTTCCCCACGACCTGGACGGTCTTCTGAACGGCAGTCACAATACAATAATAGGAGGGGACCTGAACGCCAAGCACAGGGCATGGGGTTGCCGCACCACGAACACCAGTGGGAACCAGTTACTAAGATATCTGGATAATCATCCGGCAGTACAGGTCGTCTCTCCAGACGAGCCCACCCACATCCCATATGATTCAAGGTGTCGACCAGACATTCTTGACATCTTTCTGCTAAAAAATATCAATCTTGCAACCACCACAGAAGTGGTCAACAGCCTAAACTCCGACCACAGCCCTGTGGTACTCAGATTTGAAGAAGACCAGGAAGTGCCCAACAACAGAGTACACACAACAGTGTACACAGACTGGGAAAGATATAAGCAGCTGATCGCCTCACACATCCCAGATCATGCACCACATATGCCAACCCATGTGGAAATAGATCAAGCAATTGAAGAATTCACCAACATTATCAAGGTGTGTGGAAAGGCTGCCACCACCAAAATTACTCACAACAATGGGAGATCCAACCTACCCCCAGATCTAGCACAATTAATTGCGGATAAAAACCGCACGCGCAAAAGATGGCAGACCTACCGAGACCCTCAGGATAGGAGACGCATGAATCAAATGGCCCATGAAATTCAGACCAGGCTGAAACTCCTGAGATGTTCCAGGTGGGAACAAAGTCTTCAGGCGGCTGAAAGCAACCCTGAAAAGTTCTGGGGGATAATAAGAGCTAGGCGGCAACCCCACAAAGCCAACAGACCACTACACGGGCAGAACGGCTTGGTCTACACTCCAGAGGACAAAGCGGCTGCCATGTCAAACACCCTCGAACTGCAATTCCAGGAGAATGTCGTAGAGGACGACGAGGACGAAGCAGATGCCCTGGAGCATCGAGTAGAACGACACCTCCATCGCAGACTCCGCGCCAGGTCCGACACGACCTTCGAACTGACCAGCGAGCGTGTAGTTGCAGCTATCATCAGGCGAATCGGTACCACAAAAGCCCCTGGTCCTGACAACATCAAACCACCCTTCCTTAAGGCCCTCCCCCAACCAGCAATCTCCCATCTCACAGCCATCCTAAATAATTGTCTTACAGCACAATATTTCCCTTCAACCTGGAAGGTTGCTAAAGTAATTTCAATCCCAAAACCAAATAAAGATCACCTATTCCCCCAAAACTATCGACCTATCTCCCTGCTCAACCACCTGTCTAAGTTACTTGAAATCCTCATCCAAAACTCCCTGCTACAGTTCCTATCAGCCAACAATATCCTTATCCCCGAACAATTTGGATTTCGTGCTGGTCATAGCACAACACAACAAGCCATTCGCCTGGTGGAGCACATCTGCACAGAGAAGAGCCAGGGTAATAGCACAGCTGCCATTTTCCTGGACATTGAAAAAGCGTTCGACCGGGTTTGGCATGGCGGTCTGCTATACAAGCTATCAAAGATGAATTGCCCACTTCACCTGCTTAAAATAGTACATTCATTCCTGGTAGAAAGGAAATTTTACTCTACAGTAGATGGAGCAAACAGCAATCTAAAACTAATTGAAGCGGGTGTCCCACAGGGATCTGTGCTTGGCCCCCTCCTATATCTACTATACACAAACGATCTGCCAAACGAGCCGGGCGGTAACATTGCCCTGTATGCAGATGACACTGCATTATACCACAGTGGCAGAAACATCAACTATCTAGCCTACCGCCTACAACGCCACCTAGACAAAGTGACAAAGTGGTGCAACCTGTGGAAAATAAAAATCAATGCGGACAAATGCCAGACAATCTTATTCAGCCACAAAATCAAACGCCCCATAGTGAACATCACTCACAACGACCAGGTACTACCCTGGAAAGAGGTAGTTACCTACCTAGGGCTAAAGCTGGATAAGAATCTAACATTCACCCACCACATCAGAGAGGCTAGAAACAAGGGCTCCGCCCGGCTCTATCAATTATATCCACTCCTAAAAGGCAGGGGACTCACAGTACCTGCCAAACTCAGAATTTGGAAAACCATCATCCTACCAGCCATGCTCTATGCATCAGAAGCATGGAGCATGGCAGCAGACACCAACCTCAAACAGCTGGAAATTATCCAAAACAAGGCCTTCCGAATCGTTGCGGACGCTCCGTGGTTCTGGAGCAATGAGGAAATTAGAGCAATGTTAGGACAGCCCTCATTCTATCACCTCATAAAACAAAAATCACTAAAGTTCTACGAATCATCAAATGCATCCCCGCACCAACTCATCAACTCTCTGGGAAGGGATTATAACCCTGACCAGAGAGCACCAATCACCACCATACATCGCCAATTCAGGCGATAGTCATATGCTCTCATATACAAACATAAAGTTACATCATCATTGCCGCCACCTCCACTAACATCATCCACCCAGGGGAAAACCGACCCCTAGCCAATACCGTAAAACCCCTGAATTCGCACCATCAAGGAACATTTCGAAAGACAGAGCGTCTTCAAGGGCGCTGGTTCTTCAAGCACATCATGGGTGTAGACCCAGCCATTTTCATGTCGGCGGCGGGTGCCACTGTGTGGGGAGACGCTGACTAGAGCGGAGCGCTTGCTGCTTGTTGTTGTACGTTCGAGATGCCGCCCAAGACTAGCGGGAAGGCCGCCAAGAAGGCCGGCAAGGCGCAGAAGAACATTTCGAAGGGCGACAAGAAGAAGAAGCGCAAGAGGAAGGAGAGCTATGCCATCTACATCTACAAGGTGCTGAAGCAGGTGCACCCCGACACGGGCATCTCGTCGAAGGCGATGAGCATCATGAACAGCTTCGTGAACGACATTTTCGAGCGCATTGCGGCCGAGGCGTCTCGCCTGGCGCACTACAACAAGCGCTCGACCATCACGTCCCGCGAGATCCAGACGGCTGTGCGGCTCTTGCTGCCTGGCGAGCTGGCCAAGCACGCCGTGAGCGAGGGCACGAAGGCGGTGACCAAGTACACGAGCTCCAAGTAAGGAGGGGAGGTTGTTACTTCGGCTCTTGGAAGGAAGGAAGCTCCCTCCGTTGCGAGAGCGGCAAAACGGCCCTTTTCAGGGCCACCAAATTGCCTTTGCGGGAAGAGCGGAATTGTTTGTGTGTGTGTGTGTGTGTGTGTGTGTGTGTGTGTGTGTGAGAGGGGGGCGGCATAGCTACCCGGTTTGGTTGTGGTTGCGAGGCAGCTGGTGGTGTGGTCTCGAATGTGGTTGTGGTTACTGGGGTACGGCCGCGAGGGTTTGGTTGCCGCCGGTGTGACGTGGAATGCGTGCACGAGTCCTGGCGTGGTTGTTTGTCGACACATAGATAGATAGATAGATAGATAGATAGATAGATAGGAGGTGTTGGTGCTGTCTGTGGCGCTGATTCATTTCTTTGTCTCCGTCTGCCCGGTTAGTCACGTGACTGCAATTGAAAGTCCTCGCGATTGATTGATTGTTGGCTGTCACCGTTACGGCCGTCTGCGGGTGTCTGTTGTCACATCATACATGATGGCGAGGGTGAAATGTTGTGTTGCCGTCGACTATTCCCTTTGCTGTACGGCGCGTTGGTGTGTTGGTTGACGTTTTAAATGGACGTGTCGTACTATCATGCATATCCATTACGATGTCGCCAAGAAATGTACGGGCGGGTGGGGTAGGCGACACGCACGGTTGCCCTTGATTTGTGATGATAGCCGTTTCTTGCAGTTTGACTGATGATTGATTGGACTGTTGTGCGCACGCACGTCATTCAAGGTGCACGTGTGTTCGGTTGAGTACAGTAAGCGTGAGGCTATGGGCGTACACGCGTTTCGTTGGTCTGTGTCCCCCGGTGTGAAATGGCAGGTGTGTCGGTGATGTGATCCGATCCGGCGGCTCTGAGTAACTGTCAATATCGGCGCGATACACCGGCGTCATGGCAACGTGTCGGTGTGAACACCAGTCGCACTGTGGCACCGTCGGCGCCGCGAACGGTGACGAAAGGCTGACCTTTGATCGGTCGAGTGTCGTGTCTGGGCAGAACGTGTGGAATGAGCAAAACTGTTGGGGACGGAAACAATGGTGGAGGAGGGGAACGGAAAGTAATAAAACAAACAAACAAAATGGAGAAGCAATCACCGGAAAACGAAGCAGGGAAAAACGGAGAGGCGCTGTCTATAGCAGCGGAACGTTCCCGTGCATTGCAGCCGCACTGAGAGGCGTTTACGGCGCGGCTGCAAGTGTCGGCCGTGGCGACGGCTGAATTGCATTGCCTTCCCGGATGAAAAAAAAAGCGTTCGCCGACATGGCTCGGAGGAGGAATCTATGAGAATGCCTTGCCCTTGCCTGCCGTTTCGTGTGCCCTCCTGTTGTGTACGCTGTTGTTGTCCGGTGTAGCGAAGGGTGTGTATGTAGGGGTGGGTGGGTGTGTGTGTGTGTGTTTAGAAGGTCGATAGCTGCCGTCACGGCAGTCAAAGGTGTCGCGAAAAAGTGTGTTAGCCGTGGTTGGTTGGTTGGTTTGTGTGTTTTAAAGAGAAGGGACGAGAGAGAGAGAGAGAGTGAAAGTAGGTGGAGAGAGAGTGCGTTGCGTGTTGCCTAACTGCGTCCGCGAATATGGCAGTAGTTGGTGGTGGGCGTGCCCTTGCATGTGGCCCGGAAGGCGTGTCCGTTTCGCGGTAGTGGCACCGCTGCTGGCATATTCGGGAGATGGGAGGGGGCGCGAAAGGAGAAAGGAGACGCGGAGGCTTTAAAGACGGGGAGGGCGCGTGTGGGTGGCTCGCGCTGCGCTCGGCGGTTGTGTTTGTGCAACAAATGTGTTGCCGGGAGGGGACCGTTGTTGTGGTGCGGTTGTAGCCGCAGACGCGGCCGGCAGTGAACGTGAGACGACGGGTGCGGGCCGGGGCGGCGCATGTCGCCGGTGCCATGCCTTTTAAGAGCCGCGCGGTCGGGGGTGTGCGCACCGTGTGTCGTGTTGCGAGACGGCAGCATTTGTGCTGCGTGGCGTGGCGTGGCGTGGCGTGGCGTGGCGTGGCGTGGCGTGGCGTGGCGTGGGGGCGAGGAGAGCGAGCCGCGCGGTGTGCTTGGGCGCCGGAGAATGGCACACTGCGCCTGCCCGTTGAGGAGGCCGATGGCCGTGGTGTGGTGGAAATGGAGCGCGTCGGACGTGCACCAATGGGAAAGAGAAACAAAGCGGCGACAACGAACGAAAGGGGGAGGGAGGCCATTGTGTCACATGCGGCGGTGGGAGGAAAAAGAAAAAACAAAAACAAAACAAAAAAAAAAAACAAGAAACAAAGACGTAAGAAAGAGGAGAAACAACAAGGACAATGAGTCGTGCGTTCGCGAGGGGGGTGCGCGTGTCACTCCGGTACGCGCAGTGCGGGAATAGAGGCAGCGTCGGCACGGAGAAGCAAGCAAGCAAGCAAGCAAGGAAGGAAGGAAGGAAGGAAGGACGCACGCGCGCTGCGGCGTTTGGCGCGGTTTGCGGCTGGCGCCTTTGGTGGCAACGGCCAGGACAAGCAGCGGTGTATGGTGGTGTGCGGGGCGGACAGGGGCGGCGGCGGTGGTGGCCTGGGAGGAGGCGAGGCGAGGCGGCGCCGACGGTGGCGTGTGGTACGGCGAAAACGGGACGGACGGCGGATGTTGGAGAGGCGCCGCGCACGCAGACACATGGAAGGAAGGAACGAACGAACGCAAGGGAACAAATGGAGGGGGCGAATGTGGAGATGCGGGCAGGCGGTGGTGTTTGTGGGCATGTGGTGGGGAGAAGGGCGGGGGCGGGAGGACAGAGGCGAGGCGACTGCTTGCGTGCTCGCCCGCTCGCTCGCGTGTCTTTTGTTTTTGTGTTTGTGTTTCCATCGTTTGGTCGCCTTGGAGCCTGTCGGTCCCGTCCGTGTGTGGCCACGCTTCGGGCGCGTGTATGTTTGTACGTTTCGTTTGTTCGTCTTCTGCAGCAGAGGCGGTGCGCGGCAGTGGGAACGCCTGCCTGGCGGCTGGGACGGCCAGCAAATGCGGTTGGATGGGCGGCCACAGCACCGCACCTGTGCCCAAGGAGGCGACGCTGGCGGCGGGGCCCCCTCGGATGCGGCCGGCTGGGGCTGTGTGCGCTGCCGCCGCCGCCGCCGCTGCTGCTGGTGCAGCAGCAACGACGACGAACAACGAGTAAGCAAGAAGAGGACGAAGCGGATGGCTGGTGGGTGAGTGCATTTAGGCGGTCGACAAGGCAGTGCGTGATGTGGCGTTGTGACGGGGGTTTGCTCACGTGGCCTCGTTGTGTCGATGCGCAGGAAGATGAGATGCGGGCAGACGCAGACGCGTACAGAGAGACGAGCCCGGTCTGCAGCAGGATGTGGGGCGCGGCGCGCCGAGTGCAGAGCAGCGCGCGCCGCCTGGGCCGGGCTGGGCCCGCCCGGCGGCGGGCCGCGCTGTTGTCGCGGACGTGAGCGCCCCCTGGCGGGTGGTCGGAGGCGGCGCGGTGGACGTGTGTCCGGTTGGCCAGTGCACATTGCGAGTGGCTGGCTGGCGGTCGGCGGCGAGACGGGAGAGGAGGTATGTGTCGCGGGCGCCTTTGCTGCGCTGCGTCGTTGCGTGCCTGGGCGTGCGCCTGTCGACTGTGTGTGACTGTGTTGGGCGTTGTGCCACGTACGTGTGTGCTCGGCCGAAGGCGTCGGAAGAAAAAGAGAGAGAGAGACGGGCGGGGAAAGTGGGTCGGTGTGCGTGCGTCGCCCGTGATGCGATGATGTCGCGTCATGTCTTGTCTTTGCGAAACGGCTGCCGAGAGGTGTGTGGTGGCGAGCGGGAATGTGCGTTTGGTGGTTGCCGGCCGGCCGGCTGTTGTTGGTGGTTCCTCCTGTGGTTGTTTGTGCTGCTTTGATGGCAACGTGGAAGGACGCCGGTTTCCGTGCCTTGCGTGTGGTTGTGTCGACGGTGACTGGTTGGGGGTGTGCGCCGATGCACGTGCCATCATGTTGTCATGTTTGGGTCGTGAGTGTGTTTTTTGGCTGTGTTGTTGTGTACGGGAAGGGGGGGAGAGGCGGCGGCGGCGGGTGATAGTGCGTGCAGTAGTGCCGTTGCGACGGGCGTCGGGTGGAGCCGTGCGTAGTGGCGGTGGCGGAAAGGTGTAGGTTGCGGGAAGCGAGCCCGTCGCGTGTCGTTGTCGTCGTCGTCGTCGTCGTCGTCGACGGGGTCGCGTGCGCTGTGAATCGAGAGTGGCGGGAAAGGAGCAGCGTGCCGCTGTGTCGTGGTCGTTAGCAGAGGCCTGTGCTTGTCCGTTTGTTTTCTGTCGGACGCTTGGTGCGAGTTGTTTGTTTTGTTGCCGCCGCCGCGGTTGTTTTTGTTTGTCGGCTGTGCTGTGTCGGTGGGTCGGCGAGCTGTTTTGCGGTGCGTGAATGTGTTGGTGCAAAAGTGGCGGCGGCGTCATGGCTGCGACCGCGACGAGCCGCGGGCGCGCCATTGATGATGTTGAACACAGAGCGGCTGTGTGCAATGGGAGGCCTTGTGTACGGGTAGCGGTGTTGTCGTACGTGCATCCGGCCCGGTGCGGAAAGCGCCGTTGCGGTTGCGGGGTTGCCTCTGGTCGCGACGTGTGGTGCTCGGCTTTGTGGGTTTTGTGGTGCCCGTTTGGCCGGTGGGTGGTGTTTTTTGTGTGTTTTTGTTTTTGTTTTTTTTTTGTTGTGTGTGTGTGTGTGTGTGTGTGTGTGGTCGGTCTCTTTGGCGCTCGGTATATATCTGCCTCCTGCTCGGTCTTGCGGCGGTTTTGTCGACGTCGTCTGTAGTTTTTTTGCGGCTTGCCGACGACCGACCGACCGACCGACCGACCGACCGAACTACGACCTACCTGTGACAGCTACGTGTGGCGCCCGAAGGTGAACGTAACGTGACCTCGGCGCCCTTAGCCTAACCTAAGATGTCCGGCCGTAAGGTAGGTGCGGCCACCTGACGCCTCACGTCCGAACGCTTAACCTAACTTTGACGCCTAACCTAACTTTAACCCTTAACCTAACCCACGTCCAACCAACGTAACCTAACCTAACCCAAGCGACGCCAACCCTAACCTAAGGTGTTGTACAGTGCGAATGTCGAAGGCATGTTATAGTCGTAGGTGGAGAGCACTGCACGCAACAAGCGGCTACACGGGTAGCAGGGGTTGTGTGGCGTGGGCTGGGCGGTTTGTGTTAGGTTAGATGGCCTTGGGCAAGTACAGAAAGGGGGCAACAGCAGCCTCAACGGGTGCGGGGACCAAGCAGCAATCGGTATTGTTTGTCAACTGTCGAAGCTGCGTTGGTACAGTACCGGAACCGCAAGCGCTGACAGAGAAAGCACCGAAGCTCTGCAATCGTTATAAGGTACAGAAAGCTGGCTGACGCCAGGGATAAATTCTGCCGAAATTGTCACAAAGGTACGGACGGTGTTTTAGAAAGGCTCGATTGCATGCAACCGGTGGTGGTGTGTTCGTCGCTGTTTAGTAGTGGTTTTGATCCTGTAGTGAAGTAGAAGTGGGTGGTTCCTGTGAAATATTGTGGGTGGAGGTTACACTCAACAACCGAGCTAGGTTTAATAATAATTGGCTCCTTTGACCGACCTCCCGACGCAGCAGCATTAGTGGCAGAACAACGGAGAGACGGATTTGGAAACACATTTCACATACATTTTCCTCAGCATGTTAGGGTCTTAGGTGGAGATTTCAATGTACCCGATATAGACTGGGACACTCAGATGATGTTCAGGACGGGTGGTTGGGGGACAGAGAGCATCGAGTGACATTATACTGAGTGCACTGTCCGAAAAGTACCTCGAGCAAAATGAACAGAGAACCGACTCGTGGAGATGACATCGTGGACCTACTGATGACAAACAGACCCGAACGTGTTTCGACTCTGTATGTGCAGAACAGGGACGCAGTGATCATAAGGCCGTTGCAGGGAGGACGGTGTATCTGTTTGGCTAGCAAGAGTAATAGAAGGCAGATTTCCAGACGACCTGACAGATGAAAACGCAAATGCCTGTTCCGACACTGACAATGTTGAGTGTTCATGGAGAAAGTGCAAGGCAATGGTAAAAATGCGTTTTTAGACAGGTACGTGCCGAGTGTAGAACTGTGAGGGATGGGAAAAAAAACCCACCGTGGTATACTACTACAACAACAACAACGTTAGGAAACTATTGCGAAAGCAAAGAGAGCTTCACCCAAAGTTTAAAACGCAGCCAAAATCCTCCGAGACAAACGGGAAGCTAAACGATGTCAAAGTGAGCGTAAGGAGGGCTATGCGTGAAGCGTTCAGTGAATTCGAAAGTAGAACAAACCCTATGTACCGACCGACGTTGACAGAAAATGCTAGGACGTTGCGGTCTTGCGTTGAATCGGTAAGTGGCTCGAAACAGCATATCCAGACACTCCGGCATGGCGATGGCATTGAAACAGAGGATGACACGCGTAAAGCTGTGGTGAAATACCTAAGCACCTGTTTCCAAAGCTGTTTCACAGAGGACGGACCGCACTCTGCAGTTCCGTCTTCTAAATGCTCGCACGAACGAGAAACTGGCTGACATCGAAGTAAGTGTCCAAGGAGGAATGGGAAAGTCCGCCGGACCCGACGGGATTACCAATTCGCGATTCCTACACAGGGTACGCGAAACAACCTGCCCCCCTCCTAACAGCCGTGTACCGCAAGTCTCTGGAGAGGAAGGGAGGGTTCCAAATGATTGGAAAAGAGCACAGGTAGTCCCAGTCGTCGAGCAGATGCGCAAAACCATAGACCCATATCTCTGACGTCGATGTGTTGTAGAACATGTTGTTTGCTCGAGTATCATGTCGTTTGTGGAAACTCCAGAGTCTACTATGTAGGAATCAACATGGATTCCGGAAACAGCGATCGTGTGTGAGACCCGGCTCGCTTTATTTGCCCATGAGACCCAGAAAGCTCCCAGGTGGATGCCATTGTCCTTGACGTCCGGAAGGCGTTCGAGACAGCTCCGCACCGTCGCCTGATCAACGACGTAAGAGTCTACAGAATATCAGACCAACTGTGTGGCTGGATTGAAGAGATGTCAGCAGACGGAACACAGCATGTTGTTATCGATGGAGAGACAGACGTCTACAGACGTTAAAGTAACCCCTGGCGTGCCACGGGGGAGTGTTATGGGACCATTGCTTTTTCACAATTCACATCATATAAATGACCTAGTAGATAGTGGCGGACGTTCCATGCGTCGTTTCGCGGATGATGCTGTATGTAGTATACAGAGAGGTTGCAGGACGATCGGCAGCGGATAGGCACCCGGTGCAGGGGGAGTGGCAACTGTCCCCTTAACATAGACAAATGTAATGTATTGCGAATATACAGAAAGAAGGATCCTTTACTGTGTGATTGATTATATGATAGCGGGACAAACACTGGTAGCTGTGACGTCTGTAAAATATGTATCTGGGAGTAGGCGTGCGGAATGATTTGGAAGTGGAATGATGATCAGATAAAAGTAAATTGTTGGTAAGGCGGGTACCAGGTTGAGATGCATTGGGAGAATGCTTAGCAAAAACAAAAAAATGTAGTCCATCAACAAAGGAGGTGGCTTACAGAAACACGCGTTCGACCGACCCATACGTGAGTGTTGCCCACCAGTGTGGGACCCGTAGCAGGTCGGGTTGACGGAGGAAGATAGAGAAAGATCCAACGTTTTCGTCACAGGGGTATGTGGTAACCGTGATAGCGTTACGGAGATGGCTAAGTGGCAGACTCTGCAAGGGAGGCGCCCTGCATCGCGGTGTAGCTTGCTCGCCAGGTTTTTCTCGAGAGGGTGCGTTTCCGGATGAGGTATCGAACATATTGCTTCCCCGTACGTATATACCTCCCGAGGAGATCCCGAATGTAACAGTAGAGAGATTCGAGCGCGCACGGAGGCTTTCAGACAGTCGTTCTTCCCGCGTAACATACGCGACTGGAACGGCAAAGGGTGGTAATGACAGTGGCACGTAAAGTGCCCTCCGCCACACACCGTTGGGTGGCTTGCGGCGTACAAATGTAGGAGGTCGGCTGTCGTGTGTGCTTGAAGGCAGATGCGGTGTGTCTGTCGTTGCGGACGGCGGTCAGCCCCCCTCGCGTAAGCGGCGAGGGGCGGCGGCGCTCGGTTGGCCGGTGCCGATGTTGCGCAGGCGGCGCCCGTTTTCTTTGCGGCGGGCAATTTTGTGAGAAACGGGCGCGAATGTTGGCGGGCGAGGTGGCCCGACGGCTGCGGGCCGATCGGGAAACGGTGGGAGGGCGATGGGGCGGCGGAGGTGCGTTTGCACGGCCGGCATCGCCGCACGCCTCCGCTTGTGTGGCTGTGGCGGCGGCCGCGCTGGCCGGGCTGGCGCGGCGACGGTGTGGCAGTTTTGCCGAAGGTTTGGCCATTGTGGCGGGTCGTCGGCTGGGGCTGTGGGGGCGGCATGTGGGCGGGGGCGGCGATTCTCGGCGGGCCGAGCCAGGCTGTAGCGCGCGGTAGCTGCAGTTTGGCCGTGGTTTGCGGCGCTGCCGTGGCGACTGGTTGGCGACTGTGGTGTGGCCGTGTGTAGCCCCATCCTCGGTGGTTTGAACGGCGCGGGTGGTTGCGGCGCAGGTTTGGGGCTGGTCCGCACAGGCTGTCGGACGTTGGGCGGTAGCAAGCGCGGGAGGCGCGGCGCGGCGGCGCGCAGAGTGGCGGCCGCTCTCTCGGCCGTCCGCGCCCGCCCGCGACACTGGCTGGGCCTGGCGGCGCGGCGGCTATCACCGCACCCACACCGCAGTCGTCGCTCCGGCAGCGCGCAGAGATGTCGTGGGCACGCCCGGAGTTCCGAGGATCGTTGAGCAGAGCTATGGGTGTGGCGGATCGCCGTTCGGCCGAGCCCGCTCGGTCGACGGCCCCATCCGGCCCCCCAAATACGACGACTGGAGAAGCTGGCGTGGCAGACCGCCGTCCGGAGGAGCGTGCTCCCCCGGCGGCCCCGTCTGACCCGCCGTGTACGACGACTCGGCCTTCGAACCCGGACCTCGAGTCAGGTGAAGATGACGATGTCATCGTCAACTTGGCAGATTTCCTGCCAACGAAGAACGGGCAAAGGACGGCAGCCAGCGCTCCGCATATCCCAGATGGCGGGCGGCGCAAACGGCCGATGTCTGCTGCTCAACACGGCGCCAGAAAGGCAGTCAAGAAGCAGAGGCAGCCTACTGTCTCTACCACGGGAGGCAGAAGACGCGCCATCCGTGACGATAGCGGGGCAGGCGCCACCTGGACGACCGTTTCGTCCCGACGGGCGGCCAGACCCAGGGCGACGCCTTCCCCGCCTCCCACATCGACTGCAAACCGCTTCGGCGCGCTTGCAGACGACGAGAGGCCGGAGCAGCCAACGACCTCGCAGACGGCACCCACGACCGCTGCACAGGATGGCTGCTCAGACGATGAAGTTGAGATGGCCCCCACCACCGGGCTGTCCCATCGACGGCCGCCGCCGATAGTCTTTGAGGTGGCCAAAGACTACAAGCGTTTCCTGCAGCTCGTAAGGCAGTGGACGACTGCAGACTTCACACTGCGGGCTGCCCATGGAAACCTTGTGCGGCTGCAAGTCAGCAACACGCAGGACTACGTGAAGGTGACGTCGGAGGCGTCGAACCAGGGCCTGCACTGGTACACGCACGCCGCCGTCCCCGAGAGGCTACTTAAGGTAGTCGTCAAGGGCTTTCCCATGGCGGCTGAACCAGACCTGCTAAAAGAAGAGCTGGCGGACCTTGATTTCCACGTCAGGAATGTGACGCGGGTCAAGTCCCACGTCAGCCATAAAGAGTCGCCTTCCCTACTGGTGATTGCCACAGACACACCGGAGAACAGGCGGCTCTTCGAGCTGAAGAAGGTGGCCAACACGTCGGTCACCGCAGAGGGCCTCAAGCAGAAGAGGGGGCTCGTGCAGTGCTTCCGCTGCCAGGGAATGGGACACGTGGCTCGCCACTGTGCCTTTCCCGAGGCATGCGTGAAGTGCGCAGGCCCCCACGCTAGTGGGCTCTGCCCGCTACCTAGGACGCACACACCCAAGTGTGCAAACTGCGGCGGCCCGCACGTGGCAAGTTATCGCGGCTGTGAAGTGTTCAAAGCCGCGGTTGCTCGCCAGCGCGGGAAGCCAGCACAGAAGTCTGCCGGCCGCTCCCCCGGCCGTCCGCGCCCAGGCGCGAAACCGGCGAGGCGGCAGGCAACAGCGACTACCCAGAGGACAGCCGCAGGCGCTGACAACCACCCCACCAATGTGGGGAGCAGAAGAAGGCGCATCCGCGCCAGTAAACGTGCCCGAGAGGGCACGCCCGAGGCCGAGCGTGTTCTCCCCCCCAAGGGGAAAATGCGGAAAGAAGAAGACGCCACAACATCGGGCGGAGGCAAGAGTGGCAACATGACTGCCTCCGCCCGTCCGATTGCTGCGCCAAGGCGAGACGCTGCAACTGCAGCAAACGAAGACATCCTGGTCGCAGCCGTCTCTGCACTGACTGCAGCAATCGACAAGGTTGCAAACCTTGCCGAGACGCTGCAGCGAGTTGCAGAGACATTGATGACGGCCACACTAGCGGCCGCCAAGCAGCAGCCGCAGTGAGGCGCTCCCTGCGCCGTCCGCGCCGGGAGGACTGCAGTCGGCCCGCCACGGGCCAGCACCGTTGTCCGCACATGCGGGCACACTGAAGACAACCAAACCTGAATAGGGCCAAAGAGAAGACAGCAACAAAAAAGAGAAGAACCAAGAATACTACTCGTCAAAGAGATGCTCTGGAGGCAATGCAGGGAAAGCCTGCAAATACTCCGACCAACCAGGGTGAAGACCGCACACCCTGAAGAAGATGCTCTAGCGCGCGGCGGCTATTCTCTGCCGCCGTGCTTGCCGCCTGCCGCTCTCGCTCTCGCTCTCGTGTGCGTACGCGCGTCGTCCGTCGAAATAATGGCAGATCAGGCGGCTACGAACGAGACTGCTGCGGCACCCGCCGCCACCGGCACGACGAAGAAGGCCAAGTCTGCGGCGTCTGCGAAGAAGCCGCGCGCCAAGCCTGCGCACCCGCGCACCTCTGAGATGGTGACGGCCGCCATCAAGAGTCTGAAGGAGCGCGGCGGCTCGTCGCTGCAGGCGATCAAGAAGTACATTGCCGCGCACTACAAGCTGGACGCGGAGAAGCTGGCGCCCTTTATCAAGAAGTACCTCAAGTCGGCCGTCGTGGCTGGCGAGCTGGTGCAGACGAAGGGGAAGGGCGCGTCCGGCTCTTTCAAGCTTGCCGGCGCCGGCGGCGGGGCGGCCGAGGGCGGCAAGGCCCGTGCCGGCGGTGCGAAGAAGAAGCGCGCCGCTCCGGCCAGCAAGGAGAAGAAGGGCGCCCGTGCGGCCGGCGCAAAGAAGGCTGGTGGCGTGAAGGCGGCGACCGGTCGGAAGGCGGGCGCCGCCAAGAAGGCGTCTGCGGCGTCGGCGGCTCCCGCGGGTGCGAAGAAGGCGGCTGCGGCCAAGCCGGCCAAGGCCAAGTCGCCGTCGAAGGCGAAGAAGGCCGCCAAGGTTCCGACGAAGAAGCCGAAGGCGCCGCGCCCGAAGAAGGCGACGACGCCGTCTAAGGCGAAGGCGTCGCCCAAGAAGAAGAAGTGAAGTGAAGTAAAGTAAAGAAAGGAAAGGGGAAGGGCTGGCGCTTGACCCCGTCGTCCCCCACCCCCCTCCCCCGCGTCGTCTAGTGGCGCGCGATGGCACGGCTGCGCGCGGCCCAAAACGGCCCTTCTCAGGGCCATCAGAGGACGTCGGGAAGGCGTTGATTGTCGTGCCTGGCGCGTTGTGTTGTGTTGTTTGGGTGGCCGTGCGTGCATGCGCCGGTGTGTGTGTGTGTGTGTGTGTGTGTGGTTGGTTGATGTTTGTGTGGCGTTTCTGTATGACCCTTGTGGGTACTGTTTGCGTGCCGTGGTGGATGGATTGTGGGGCCGGTGGCGGTAGGCGGCGGCGCGCGGTAGCGGAGCGGTTGTGGCCGTTTTTTTGTTTTGTGTTTTGTATTTT
Source organism: Schistocerca nitens (assembly GCF_023898315.1). Taxonomy (NCBI): domain Eukaryota; kingdom Metazoa; phylum Arthropoda; class Insecta; order Orthoptera; family Acrididae; genus Schistocerca; species Schistocerca nitens. The sequence goes on from NW_026046030.1 coordinate 85,299, forward strand.
GTGCGGCGGCCGACGGTTGGTTTCTCATGTTTCTGGAGACTCTGCTTGCTTTGCGGATGGCGCGTCTTGTTTTTGTGTGTGTGTGTCCTCTGTCTCTGAAAGGGAGACGTTGAGACGTGGAAGTGGCCGGCGGGAATTGGGAAGGCGCGGTGGCGCCTCGGAGACGGCGGCGGCCAGCCACCCGTGGGTGACGTCGTCCGGCTGTTTGTTTGTGTGTGTGTGTGTGTGTGTGTGTACTGAAGGGGGTGGGGTGTTGATGACGTCGAATGTGATTGTTGGCGAGAGCGGCTGTGGACGGGAGGGTGGGAATTGTGGTGGTTGTTTTAACGGGGCTAGAGAGAGAGGCTGGGCGGCAAGACCGACAAAAGTTTTGCTCGCGACGGAGAGATGTTAGTGGCCCTGAAAAGGGCCGTTTTTGTGTTGCGCGCGTGCGGTGCCGTGCCGCGGCTAAGCGGTTTAGGCGCGCTCGCCGCGGATGCGGCGCGCGAGCTGGATGTCCTTGGGCATGATGGTGACGCGCTTGGCGTGGATTGCGCACAGGTTGGTGTCTTCGAAGAGGCCGACGAGGTAGGCCTCGCTGGCCTCCTGCAGGGCCATGACTGCGGAGCTCTGGAAGCGCAGGTCGGTCTTGAAGTCCTGGGCGATCTCGCGCACTAGGCGCTGGAACGGCAGCTTGCGGATGAGCAGCTCTGTGCTCTTCTGGTAGCGCCTGATTTCTCGCAGGGCGACGGTGCCCGGCCTGTAGCGGTGGGGCTTCTTGACGCCGCCGGTGGCGGGCGCGCTCTTCCTCGCCGCCTTGGTGGCGAGCTGTTTGCGCGGCGCCTTTCCGCCGGTGGACTTGCGGGCCGTTTGCTTTGTGCGGGCCATAGCGGTTAGCGGTGCGTGCGGTAGCGAAGCGTCCGGTGCTGCCTTGACAACGGGCCCGCGCGGGCCCGCGCTGCGCTTATATGCCCTCGGTGCGCGTGGTGGGGGGAGGGCGGGCCAGAGTCTATATAGGGGGGCGGCGCGCGCTCACGGCGCACCGTAGCCGACTCGCTAGCGCCGGGTGAGGAGCTGCCGCTTGTGCTTTTTTTGCTTGAGGAGGAGGAAGAATGACAGGCCGCGGCAAGGGAGGAAAGGGGCTGGGGAAGGGTGGCGCCAAGCGGCACCGCAAGGTGTTGCGCGACAACATCCAGGGCATCACGAAGCCCGCCATCCGCCGCCTGGCTCGCAGGGGCGGCGTGAAGCGCATCTCTGGTCTGATCTACGAGGAGACCCGCGGAGTGCTGAAGGTGTTCCTGGAGAACGTGATCCGCGACGCGGTGACGTACACTGAGCACGCCAAGCGCAAGACTGTGACGGCCATGGACGTGGTGTACGCCCTGAAGAGGCAGGGGCGCACCCTGTACGGTTTCGGCGGTTAGGCAGGCAGCCGGTGTGCTGTGCTGTGGCCTTCCCGCGGCCGTGCCGTTGCCCGTGCTTGGTGGGAGAGACGAAAAACGGCCCTTTTCAGGGCCACCACACTGTTCGGAAATTGAAAAGTGCGAAAGGGTCTGTGTTGCCTGCCTGCCTCTGTGTTTGTTGTTGTTGTGCGCCTCTGTTGCTTTGCGTGCGTGCGTTCCGTTTGGAGATTCGACGTGACGTGTGTGTGTGATGGATGCGGGAGGGCGCGGCTGAGTCCGGTGTGTGCGTGGTTTGTTTGTGGCGCGGGCCGGGACCATCGATCGGATCAGCTGTTTGGTTTGGTTTGTGCTGTGCCTGTGTGTTTGGAGAGCGCGCGCGGCGGCCCCGCGTGTCGTCCGTCGTCGGGCCGTTACGCGCTGTGTGTGTGTCGCGCGCGCTCTTTTAATTATGAACATATTAACAATGATCACATCACATTATTGGTGTATTGATGTCGTTGTCGTTGTTTGGAACGCGACTGTGCGTGCGTGGAGGGGTGCAGAAAAAATGTGTGTGTGTGTTCGGCCACACGGGCTGTGGACAAGATGGCGGACGTGCGCCGGCGCCGGCTGCGAATGAATGACTGTGGACGTTGTTGTAAAGTGCGGCGAGGACGACGGAAACTTTGCTTTGGACGTAGGTTTGTGTGGTGGCCCTGAAAAGGGCCGATTGTTGTGAGGCGAGCCGGCAAGGCAAAGGCGCGTTTGCGTTTGCGTGCAGGGAGCACGCAAGCGCAGCGCCGCGGTCCCTGTTTAGGCCTTCTTCTCGGTCTTCTTTGGCAGCAGGACGGCCTGGATGTTGGGCAGGACACCACCCTGTGCGATGGTGACGCCCGACAAGAGCTTGTTGAGCTCCTCGTCGTTGCGGATGGCGAGCTGCAGGTGGCGCGGGATGATGCGCGTCTTCTTGTTGTCGCGGGCCGCGTTTCCGGCCAGCTCGAGCACCTCAGCCGCGAGGTACTCCATGACGGCGGCGAGGTAGACGGGCGCCCCGGCGCCGACGCGCTCGGCGTAGTTTCCCTTGCGCAGGAGGCGGTGGATTCTGCCGACCGGGAACTGGAGCCCAGCCCTGCTTGAGCGGGACTTTGACTTGCCCTTGACTTTGCCTCCCTTTCCGCGTCCGGACATGGCGTTTGGCTAGTGGCGTAAGCGTGAAACACGTAACCGTAACGGTGCGAGCCGCAGCGAGTCGAGCAGCGGAGTGCGTGCGTGTGCCGGCGGCGGCGGGGTGGGGGTCCCTTTATGGGCTCGGGTGCGGCGGCCGGTTGCGCGCGCGCCCCATTGGTCGGCGGCCGCAACAGGGCGAGCTGGTAAAGGTGCGGTGTTGCGGTAGCGGCGGGTGCCACTGTGTGGGGAGACGCTGACTAGAGCGGAGCGCTTGCTGCTTGTTGTTGTACGTTCGAGATGCCGCCCAAGACTAGCGGGAAGGCCGCCAAGAAGGCCGGCAAGGCGCAGAAGAACATTTCGAAGGGCGACAAGAAGAAGAAGCGCAAGAGGAAGGAGAGCTATGCCATCTACATCTACAAGGTGCTGAAGCAGGTGCACCCCGACACGGGCATCTCGTCGAAGGCGATGAGCATCATGAACAGCTTCGTGAACGACATTTTCGAGCGCATTGCGGCCGAGGCGTCTCGCCTGGCGCACTACAACAAGCGCTCGACCATCACGTCCCGCGAGATCCAGACGGCTGTGCGGCTCTTGCTGCCTGGCGAGCTGGCCAAGCACGCCGTGAGCGAGGGCACGAAGGCGGTGACCAAGTACACGAGCTCCAAGTAAGGAGGGGAGGTTGTTACTTCGGCTCTTGGAAGGAAGGAAGCTCCCTCCGTTGCGAGAGCGGCAAAACGGCCCTTTTCAGGGCCACCAAATTGCCTTTGCGGGAAGAGCGGAATTGTTTGTGTGTGTGTGTGTGTGTGTGTGTGTGTGTGTGTGTGAGAGGGGGGCGGCATAGCTACCCGGTTTGGTTGTGGTTGCGAGGCAGCTGGTGGTGTGGTCTCGAATGTGGTTGTGGTTACTGGGGTACGGCCGCGAGGGTTTGGTTGCCGCCGGTGTGACGTGGAATGCGTGCACGAGTCCTGGCGTGGTTGTTTGTCGACACATAGATAGATAGATAGATAGATAGATAGATAGATAGGAGGTGTTGGTGCTGTCTGTGGCGCTGATTCATTTCTTTGTCTCCGTCTGCCCGGTTAGTCACGTGACTGCAATTGAAAGTCCTCGCGATTGATTGATTGTTGGCTGTCACCGTTACGGCCGTCTGCGGGTGTCTGTTGTCACATCATACATGATGGCGAGGGTGAAATGTTGTGTTGCCGTCGACTATTCCCTTTGCTGTACGGCGCGTTGGTGTGTTGGTTGACGTTTTAAATGGACGTGTCGTACTATCATGCATATCCATTACGATGTCGCCAAGAAATGTACGGGCGGGTGGGGTAGGCGACACGCACGGTTGCCCTTGATTTGTGATGATAGCCGTTTCTTGCAGTTTGACTGATGATTGATTGGACTGTTGTGCGCACGCACGTCATTCAAGGTGCACGTGTGTTCGGTTGAGTACAGTAAGCGTGAGGCTATGGGCGTACACGCGTTTCGTTGGTCTGTGTCCCCCGGTGTGAAATGGCAGGTGTGTCGGTGATGTGATCCGATCCGGCGGCTCTGAGTAACTGTCAATATCGGCGCGATACACCGGCGTCATGGCAACGTGTCGGTGTGAACACCAGTCGCACTGTGGCACCGTCGGCGCCGCGAACGGTGACGAAAGGCTGACCTTTGATCGGTCGAGTGTCGTGTCTGGGCAGAACGTGTGGAATGAGCAAAACTGTTGGGGACGGAAACAATGGTGGAGGAGGGGAACGGAAAGTAATAAAACAAACAAACAAAATGGAGAAGCAATCACCGGAAAACGAAGCAGGGAAAAACGGAGAGGCGCTGTCTATAGCAGCGGAACGTTCCCGTGCATTGCAGCCGCACTGAGAGGCGTTTACGGCGCGGCTGCAAGTGTCGGCCGTGGCGACGGCTGAATTGCATTGCCTTCCCGGATGAAAAAAAAAGCGTTCGCCGACATGGCTCGGAGGAGGAATCTATGAGAATGCCTTGCCCTTGCCTGCCGTTTCGTGTGCCCTCCTGTTGTGTACGCTGTTGTTGTCCGGTGTAGCGAAGGGTGTGTATGTAGGGGTGGGTGGGTGTGTGTGTGTGTGTTTAGAAGGTCGATAGCTGCCGTCACGGCAGTCAAAGGTGTCGCGAAAAAGTGTGTTAGCCGTGGTTGGTTGGTTGGTTTGTGTGTTTTAAAGAGAAGGGACGAGAGAGAGAGAGAGAGTGAAAGTAGGTGGAGAGAGAGTGCGTTGCGTGTTGCCTAACTGCGTCCGCGAATATGGCAGTAGTTGGTGGTGGGCGTGCCCTTGCATGTGGCCCGGAAGGCGTGTCCGTTTCGCGGTAGTGGCACCGCTGCTGGCATATTCGGGAGATGGGAGGGGGCGCGAAAGGAGAAAGGAGACGCGGAGGCTTTAAAGACGGGGAGGGCGCGTGTGGGTGGCTCGCGCTGCGCTCGGCGGTTGTGTTTGTGCAACAAATGTGTTGCCGGGAGGGGACCGTTGTTGTGGTGCGGTTGTAGCCGCAGACGCGGCCGGCAGTGAACGTGAGACGACGGGTGCGGGCCGGGGCGGCGCATGTCGCCGGTGCCATGCCTTTTAAGAGCCGCGCGGTCGGGGGTGTGCGCACCGTGTGTCGTGTTGCGAGACGGCAGCATTTGTGCTGCGTGGCGTGGCGTGGCGTGGCGTGGCGTGGCGTGGCGTGGCGTGGCGTGGCGTGGGGGCGAGGAGAGCGAGCCGCGCGGTGTGCTTGGGCGCCGGAGAATGGCACACTGCGCCTGCCCGTTGAGGAGGCCGATGGCCGTGGTGTGGTGGAAATGGAGCGCGTCGGACGTGCACCAATGGGAAAGAGAAACAAAGCGGCGACAACGAACGAAAGGGGGAGGGAGGCCATTGTGTCACATGCGGCGGTGGGAGGAAAAAGAAAAAACAAAAACAAAACAAAAAAAAAAAACAAGAAACAAAGACGTAAGAAAGAGGAGAAACAACAAGGACAATGAGTCGTGCGTTCGCGAGGGGGGTGCGCGTGTCACTCCGGTACGCGCAGTGCGGGAATAGAGGCAGCGTCGGCACGGAGAAGCAAGCAAGCAAGCAAGCAAGGAAGGAAGGAAGGAAGGAAGGACGCACGCGCGCTGCGGCGTTTGGCGCGGTTTGCGGCTGGCGCCTTTGGTGGCAACGGCCAGGACAAGCAGCGGTGTATGGTGGTGTGCGGGGCGGACAGGGGCGGCGGCGGTGGTGGCCTGGGAGGAGGCGAGGCGAGGCGGCGCCGACGGTGGCGTGTGGTACGGCGAAAACGGGACGGACGGCGGATGTTGGAGAGGCGCCGCGCACGCAGACACATGGAAGGAAGGAACGAACGAACGCAAGGGAACAAATGGAGGGGGCGAATGTGGAGATGCGGGCAGGCGGTGGTGTTTGTGGGCATGTGGTGGGGAGAAGGGCGGGGGCGGGAGGACAGAGGCGAGGCGACTGCTTGCGTGCTCGCCCGCTCGCTCGCGTGTCTTTTGTTTTTGTGTTTGTGTTTCCATCGTTTGGTCGCCTTGGAGCCTGTCGGTCCCGTCCGTGTGTGGCCACGCTTCGGGCGCGTGTATGTTTGTACGTTTCGTTTGTTCGTCTTCTGCAGCAGAGGCGGTGCGCGGCAGTGGGAACGCCTGCCTGGCGGCTGGGACGGCCAGCAAATGCGGTTGGATGGGCGGCCACAGCACCGCACCTGTGCCCAAGGAGGCGACGCTGGCGGCGGGGCCCCCTCGGATGCGGCCGGCTGGGGCTGTGTGCGCTGCCGCCGCCGCCGCCGCTGCTGCTGGTGCAGCAGCAACGACGACGAACAACGAGTAAGCAAGAAGAGGACGAAGCGGATGGCTGGTGGGTGAGTGCATTTAGGCGGTCGACAAGGCAGTGCGTGATGTGGCGTTGTGACGGGGGTTTGCTCACGTGGCCTCGTTGTGTCGATGCGCAGGAAGATGAGATGCGGGCAGACGCAGACGCGTACAGAGAGACGAGCCCGGTCTGCAGCAGGATGTGGGGCGCGGCGCGCCGAGTGCAGAGCAGCGCGCGCCGCCTGGGCCGGGCTGGGCCCGCCCGGCGGCGGGCCGCGCTGTTGTCGCGGACGTGAGCGCCCCCTGGCGGGTGGTCGGAGGCGGCGCGGTGGACGTGTGTCCGGTTGGCCAGTGCACATTGCGAGTGGCTGGCTGGCGGTCGGCGGCGAGACGGGAGAGGAGGTATGTGTCGCGGGCGCCTTTGCTGCGCTGCGTCGTTGCGTGCCTGGGCGTGCGCCTGTCGACTGTGTGTGACTGTGTTGGGCGTTGTGCCACGTACGTGTGTGCTCGGCCGAAGGCGTCGGAAGAAAAAGAGAGAGAGAGACGGGCGGGGAAAGTGGGTCGGTGTGCGTGCGTCGCCCGTGATGCGATGATGTCGCGTCATGTCTTGTCTTTGCGAAACGGCTGCCGAGAGGTGTGTGGTGGCGAGCGGGAATGTGCGTTTGGTGGTTGCCGGCCGGCCGGCTGTTGTTGGTGGTTCCTCCTGTGGTTGTTTGTGCTGCTTTGATGGCAACGTGGAAGGACGCCGGTTTCCGTGCCTTGCGTGTGGTTGTGTCGACGGTGACTGGTTGGGGGTGTGCGCCGATGCACGTGCCATCATGTTGTCATGTTTGGGTCGTGAGTGTGTTTTTTGGCTGTGTTGTTGTGTACGGGAAGGGGGGGAGAGGCGGCGGCGGCGGGTGATAGTGCGTGCAGTAGTGCCGTTGCGACGGGCGTCGGGTGGAGCCGTGCGTAGTGGCGGTGGCGGAAAGGTGTAGGTTGCGGGAAGCGAGCCCGTCGCGTGTCGTTGTCGTCGTCGTCGTCGTCGTCGTCGACGGGGTCGCGTGCGCTGTGAATCGAGAGTGGCGGGAAAGGAGCAGCGTGCCGCTGTGTCGTGGTCGTTAGCAGAGGCCTGTGCTTGTCCGTTTGTTTTCTGTCGGACGCTTGGTGCGAGTTGTTTGTTTTGTTGCCGCCGCCGCGGTTGTTTTTGTTTGTCGGCTGTGCTGTGTCGGTGGGTCGGCGAGCTGTTTTGCGGTGCGTGAATGTGTTGGTGCAAAAGTGGCGGCGGCGTCATGGCTGCGACCGCGACGAGCCGCGGGCGCGCCATTGATGATGTTGAACACAGAGCGGCTGTGTGCAATGGGAGGCCTTGTGTACGGGTAGCGGTGTTGTCGTACGTGCATCCGGCCCGGTGCGGAAAGCGCCGTTGCGGTTGCGGGGTTGCCTCTGGTCGCGACGTGTGGTGCTCGGCTTTGTGGGTTTTGTGGTGCCCGTTTGGCCGGTGGGTGGTGTTTTTTGTGTGTTTTTGTTTTTGTTTTTTTTTTGTTGTGTGTGTGTGTGTGTGTGTGTGTGTGGTCGGTCTCTTTGGCGCTCGGTATATATCTGCCTCCTGCTCGGTCTTGCGGCGGTTTTGTCGACGTCGTCTGTAGTTTTTTTGCGGCTTGCCGACGACCGACCGACCGACCGACCGACCGACCGAACTACGACCTACCTGTGACAGCTACGTGTGGCGCCCGAAGGTGAACGTAACGTGACCTCGGCGCCCTTAGCCTAACCTAAGATGTCCGGCCGTAAGGTAGGTGCGGCCACCTGACGCCTCACGTCCGAACGCTTAACCTAACTTTGACGCCTAACCTAACTTTAACCCTTAACCTAACCCACGTCCAACCAACGTAACCTAACCTAACCCAAGCGACGCCAACCCTAACCTAAGGTGTTGTACAGTGCGAATGTCGAAGGCATGTTATAGTCGTAGGTGGAGAGCACTGCACGCAACAAGCGGCTACACGGGTAGCAGGGGTTGTGTGGCGTGGGCTGGGCGGTTTGTGTTAGGTTAGATGGCCTTGGGCAAGTACAGAAAGGGGGCAACAGCAGCCTCAACGGGTGCGGGGACCAAGCAGCAATCGGTATTGTTTGTCAACTGTCGAAGCTGCGTTGGTACAGTACCGGAACCGCAAGCGCTGACAGAGAAAGCACCGAAGCTCTGCAATCGTTATAAGGTACAGAAAGCTGGCTGACGCCAGGGATAAATTCTGCCGAAATTGTCACAAAGGTACGGACGGTGTTTTAGAAAGGCTCGATTGCATGCAACCGGTGGTGGTGTGTTCGTCGCTGTTTAGTAGTGGTTTTGATCCTGTAGTGAAGTAGAAGTGGGTGGTTCCTGTGAAATATTGTGGGTGGAGGTTACACTCAACAACCGAGCTAGGTTTAATAATAATTGGCTCCTTTGACCGACCTCCCGACGCAGCAGCATTAGTGGCAGAACAACGGAGAGACGGATTTGGAAACACATTTCACATACATTTTCCTCAGCATGTTAGGGTCTTAGGTGGAGATTTCAATGTACCCGATATAGACTGGGACACTCAGATGATGTTCAGGACGGGTGGTTGGGGGACAGAGAGCATCGAGTGACATTATACTGAGTGCACTGTCCGAAAAGTACCTCGAGCAAAATGAACAGAGAACCGACTCGTGGAGATGACATCGTGGACCTACTGATGACAAACAGACCCGAACGTGTTTCGACTCTGTATGTGCAGAACAGGGACGCAGTGATCATAAGGCCGTTGCAGGGAGGACGGTGTATCTGTTTGGCTAGCAAGAGTAATAGAAGGCAGATTTCCAGACGACCTGACAGATGAAAACGCAAATGCCTGTTCCGACACTGACAATGTTGAGTGTTCATGGAGAAAGTGCAAGGCAATGGTAAAAATGCGTTTTTAGACAGGTACGTGCCGAGTGTAGAACTGTGAGGGATGGGAAAAAAAACCCACCGTGGTATACTACTACAACAACAACAACGTTAGGAAACTATTGCGAAAGCAAAGAGAGCTTCACCCAAAGTTTAAAACGCAGCCAAAATCCTCCGAGACAAACGGGAAGCTAAACGATGTCAAAGTGAGCGTAAGGAGGGCTATGCGTGAAGCGTTCAGTGAATTCGAAAGTAGAACAAACCCTATGTACCGACCGACGTTGACAGAAAATGCTAGGACGTTGCGGTCTTGCGTTGAATCGGTAAGTGGCTCGAAACAGCATATCCAGACACTCCGGCATGGCGATGGCATTGAAACAGAGGATGACACGCGTAAAGCTGTGGTGAAATACCTAAGCACCTGTTTCCAAAGCTGTTTCACAGAGGACGGACCGCACTCTGCAGTTCCGTCTTCTAAATGCTCGCACGAACGAGAAACTGGCTGACATCGAAGTAAGTGTCCAAGGAGGAATGGGAAAGTCCGCCGGACCCGACGGGATTACCAATTCGCGATTCCTACACAGGGTACGCGAAACAACCTGCCCCCCTCCTAACAGCCGTGTACCGCAAGTCTCTGGAGAGGAAGGGAGGGTTCCAAATGATTGGAAAAGAGCACAGGTAGTCCCAGTCGTCGAGCAGATGCGCAAAACCATAGACCCATATCTCTGACGTCGATGTGTTGTAGAACATGTTGTTTGCTCGAGTATCATGTCGTTTGTGGAAACTCCAGAGTCTACTATGTAGGAATCAACATGGATTCCGGAAACAGCGATCGTGTGTGAGACCCGGCTCGCTTTATTTGCCCATGAGACCCAGAAAGCTCCCAGGTGGATGCCATTGTCCTTGACGTCCGGAAGGCGTTCGAGACAGCTCCGCACCGTCGCCTGATCAACGACGTAAGAGTCTACAGAATATCAGACCAACTGTGTGGCTGGATTGAAGAGATGTCAGCAGACGGAACACAGCATGTTGTTATCGATGGAGAGACAGACGTCTACAGACGTTAAAGTAACCCCTGGCGTGCCACGGGGGAGTGTTATGGGACCATTGCTTTTTCACAATTCACATCATATAAATGACCTAGTAGATAGTGGCGGACGTTCCATGCGTCGTTTCGCGGATGATGCTGTATGTAGTATACAGAGAGGTTGCAGGACGATCGGCAGCGGATAGGCACCCGGTGCAGGGGGAGTGGCAACTGTCCCCTTAACATAGACAAATGTAATGTATTGCGAATATACAGAAAGAAGGATCCTTTACTGTGTGATTGATTATATGATAGCGGGACAAACACTGGTAGCTGTGACGTCTGTAAAATATGTATCTGGGAGTAGGCGTGCGGAATGATTTGGAAGTGGAATGATGATCAGATAAAAGTAAATTGTTGGTAAGGCGGGTACCAGGTTGAGATGCATTGGGAGAATGCTTAGCAAAAACAAAAAAATGTAGTCCATCAACAAAGGAGGTGGCTTACAGAAACACGCGTTCGACCGACCCATACGTGAGTGTTGCCCACCAGTGTGGGACCCGTAGCAGGTCGGGTTGACGGAGGAAGATAGAGAAAGATCCAACGTTTTCGTCACAGGGGTATGTGGTAACCGTGATAGCGTTACGGAGATGGCTAAGTGGCAGACTCTGCAAGGGAGGCGCCCTGCATCGCGGTGTAGCTTGCTCGCCAGGTTTTTCTCGAGAGGGTGCGTTTCCGGATGAGGTATCGAACATATTGCTTCCCCGTACGTATATACCTCCCGAGGAGATCCCGAATGTAACAGTAGAGAGATTCGAGCGCGCACGGAGGCTTTCAGACAGTCGTTCTTCCCGCGTAACATACGCGACTGGAACGGCAAAGGGTGGTAATGACAGTGGCACGTAAAGTGCCCTCCGCCACACACCGTTGGGTGGCTTGCGGCGTACAAATGTAGGAGGTCGGCTGTCGTGTGTGCTTGAAGGCAGATGCGGTGTGTCTGTCGTTGCGGACGGCGGTCAGCCCCCCTCGCGTAAGCGGCGAGGGGCGGCGGCGCTCGGTTGGCCGGTGCCGATGTTGCGCAGGCGGCGCCCGTTTTCTTTGCGGCGGGCAATTTTGTGAGAAACGGGCGCGAATGTTGGCGGGCGAGGTGGCCCGACGGCTGCGGGCCGATCGGGAAACGGTGGGAGGGCGATGGGGCGGCGGAGGTGCGTTTGCACGGCCGGCATCGCCGCACGCCTCCGCTTGTGTGGCTGTGGCGGCGGCCGCGCTGGCCGGGCTGGCGCGGCGACGGTGTGGCAGTTTTGCCGAAGGTTTGGCCATTGTGGCGGGTCGTCGGCTGGGGCTGTGGGGGCGGCATGTGGGCGGGGGCGGCGATTCTCGGCGGGCCGAGCCAGGCTGTAGCGCGCGGTAGCTGCAGTTTGGCCGTGGTTTGCGGCGCTGCCGTGGCGACTGGTTGGCGACTGTGGTGTGGCCGTGTGTAGCCCCATCCTCGGTGGTTTGAACGGCGCGGGTGGTTGCGGCGCAGGTTTGGGGCTGGTCCGCACAGGCTGTCGGACGTTGGGCGGTAGCAAGCGCGGGAGGCGCGGCGCGGCGGCGCGCAGAGTGGCGGCCGCTCTCTCGGCCGTCCGCGCCCGCCCGCGACACTGGCTGGGCCTGGCCTTCCAGAAAGCTATAGACCTATCTCCCTACTAAACGGCATGAGTAAAATACTCGAGCTGCTCATCCTCTCACCCCTTCAACACTTCCTTACTGCACACAACATCCTGATGCCCGAGCAGTTTGGATTCCGCTCTGAACACTCCACAACCCAACAATGCCTGCGCTTGGTAGAGCACATTTGTATGGCCAGGGCAAAGAGAGAATCTACAGGAGCAGTGTTCCTGGATATAGAGAAGGCATTTGACCGCGTCTGGCACGATGGCCTAATATATAAACTAGACCAAATAGGGTGCCCAGGACATCTAATACAGATCATTGATTCATTTCTTGCGGAGCGTCAATTCTTCGTAAGAAGTGGATCGAGATCGAGCCAGACACGACCGATTGCGGCCGGAGTACCGCAAGGTTCGGTCTTGGGTCCCGTTCTCTACTCAGTCTACACTAACGACATACCCAAGCAGGTCGGCGGAGGGATTGCTCTCTACGCCGACGATACAGCAATCTTCAGGAGCTGTCGTAACCTTGCATTCATCCGACGCAAGCTGCAAGAGCACCTCGACACCATAACACAGTGGTGCAACCTCTGGAAGATCAAAGTTAACCCGGAAAAATCCCAAGCCATATACTTTACGACCAGGCTAAAACTCCCAGACCAACAACTCACCATTGGTGGTCGGGACCTAGCCTGGCGTAATTGTATCACATACTTAGGCCTCGAAATAGACAGGCGTCTTACGTGGCAAAAACACATTCACAAAACTGCGAACAAAGGCTGCGCCCTCCTGTCGCAGCTATACCCCCTCCTAAAGGGTGACGGCCTCACCCTAAGCTGCAAAATGCTTCTCTGGCGTCAGCTCATGCTACCGGCCATCTTGTATGGATCGGAAGTATGGTCGATGGCGTCAGACACCACCCTGGCACGACTACAACGACTGCAGAACAAAACCTTCCGCGTCATCACAGGCGCTGACAGATACGTCCGAAACACACAAATTAGAGAATTTTTAGGCCACCCAACCATATACTCCCTCATAAAGGAGAAGTCCACCAAACTTTATGAGAAAACACAAACATCGCCCCACAACCTCATACAAAATTTAGGTCGCGAACACCCCGATCTTCAACACAAACGCCCAAAATTAACACTCACCCGTCAATTTAAAGACATTTAGAGAATACATACACACACACAGAACAAACATTTAGATAAAAACACGCACACAACACAATACCTCATTTTCATAAATCCCCAAGCGCATAACTTGAAGTCAGACGGGCACAGCCCAGTGGCACTTCGGTATCCCAGAACAACCTGAAAGCCTGTCGCGGCGGCTATTCTCTGCCGCCGTGCTTGCCGCCTGCCGCTCTCGCTCTCGCTCTCGTGTGCGTACGCGCGTCGTCCGTCGAAATAATGGCAGATCAGGCGGCTACGAACGAGACTGCTGCGGCACCCGCCGCCACCGGCACGACGAAGAAGGCCAAGTCTGCGGCGTCTGCGAAGAAGCCGCGCGCCAAGCCTGCGCACCCGCGCACCTCTGAGATGGTGACGGCCGCCATCAAGAGTCTGAAGGAGCGCGGCGGCTCGTCGCTGCAGGCGATCAAGAAGTACATTGCCGCGCACTACAAGCTGGACGCGGAGAAGCTGGCGCCCTTTATCAAGAAGTACCTCAAGTCGGCCGTCGTGGCTGGCGAGCTGGTGCAGACGAAGGGGAAGGGCGCGTCCGGCTCTTTCAAGCTTGCCGGCGCCGGCGGCGGGGCGGCCGAGGGCGGCAAGGCCCGTGCCGGCGGTGCGAAGAAGAAGCGCGCCGCTCCGGCCAGCAAGGAGAAGAAGGGCGCCCGTGCGGCCGGCGCAAAGAAGGCTGGTGGCGTGAAGGCGGCGACCGGTCGGAAGGCGGGCGCCGCCAAGAAGGCGTCTGCGGCGTCGGCGGCTCCCGCGGGTGCGAAGAAGGCGGCTGCGGCCAAGCCGGCCAAGGCCAAGTCGCCGTCGAAGGCGAAGAAGGCCGCCAAGGTTCCGACGAAGAAGCCGAAGGCGCCGCGCCCGAAGAAGGCGACGACGCCGTCTAAGGCGAAGGCGTCGCCCAAGAAGAAGAAGTGAAGTGAAGTAAAGTAAAGAAAGGAAAGGGGAAGGGCTGGCGCTTGACCCCGTCGTCCCCCACCCCCCTCCCCCGCGTCGTCTAGTGGCGCGCGATGGCACGGCTGCGCGCGGCCCAAAACGGCCCTTCTCAGGGCCATCAGAGGACGTCGGGAAGGCGTTGATTGTCGTGCCTGGCGCGTTGTGTTGTGTTGTTTGGGTGGCCGTGCGTGCATGCGCCGGTGTGTGTGTGTGTGTGTGTGTGTGTGGTTGGTTGATGTTTGTGTGGCGTTTCTGTATGACCCTTGTGGGTACTGTTTGCGTGCCGTGGTGGATGGATTGTGGGGCCGGTGGCGGTAGGCGGCGGCGCGCGGTAGCGGAGCGGTTGTGGCCGTTTTTTTGTTTTGTGTTTTGTATTTTGTGCGGCGGCCGACGGTTGGTTTCTCATGTTTCTGGAGACTCTGCTTGCTTTGCGGATGGCGCGTCTTGTTTTTGTGTGTGTGTGTCCTCTGTCTCTGAAAGGGAGACGTTGAGACGTGGAAGTGGCCGGCGGGAATTGGGAAGGCGCGGTGGCGCCTCGGAGACGGCGGCGGCCAGCCACCCGTGGGTGACGTCGTCCGGCTGTTTGTTTGTGTGTGTGTGTGTGTGTGTGTGTACTGAAGGGGGTGGGGTGTTGATGACGTCGAATGTGATTGTTGGCGAGAGCGGCTGTGGACGGGAGGGTGGGAATTGTGGTGGTTGTTTTAACGGGGCTAGAGAGAGAGGCTGGGCGGCAAGACCGACAAAAGTTTTGCTCGCGACGGAGAGATGTTAGTGGCCCTGAAAAGGGCCGTTTTTGTGTTGCGCGCGTGCGGTGCCGTGCCGCGGCTAAGCGGTTTAGGCGCGCTCGCCGCGGATGCGGCGCGCGAGCTGGATGTCCTTGGGCATGATGGTGACGCGCTTGGCGTGGATTGCGCACAGGTTGGTGTCTTCGAAGAGGCCGACGAGGTAGGCCTCGCTGGCCTCCTGCAGGGCCATGACTGCGGAGCTCTGGAAGCGCAGGTCGGTCTTGAAGTCCTGGGCGATCTCGCGCACTAGGCGCTGGAACGGCAGCTTGCGGATGAGCAGCTCTGTGCTCTTCTGGTAGCGCCTGATTTCTCGCAGGGCGACGGTGCCCGGCCTGTAGCGGTGGGGCTTCTTGACGCCGCCGGTGGCGGGCGCGCTCTTCCTCGCCGCCTTGGTGGCGAGCTGTTTGCGCGGCGCCTTTCCGCCGGTGGACTTGCGGGCCGTTTGCTTTGTGCGGGCCATAGCGGTTAGCGGTGCGTGCGGTAGCGAAGCGTCCGGTGCTGCCTTGACAACGGGCCCGCGCGGGCCCGCGCTGCGCTTATATGCCCTCGGTGCGCGTGGTGGGGGGAGGGCGGGCCAGAGTCTATATAGGGGGGCGGCGCGCGCTCACGGCGCACCCGTTCGCTCGGCGGACGCTGGAGACTGCGGACGGAGCGCACGGGCACGCTGTACACGTGGCAGCTGAAGAAGCCGGCGCGCACGCACCTCCACACGCAGGCGAACATGGCTGTACGCAGGAAGGGCAGCAAGATTGCGGCCGCGATCGAACTCCTTGTCGATGCGATCGGGAAGGACCGCGGTCGCAGTCGCCGCCACAAGAAGAAGCAGCGCACTGAGCAGCAATGCTTCAAGTGCCAGAAGATGGGGCACATCGCCAAAGTGTGCAGGGGCACTCCAGCGTGTTTGAAGTGTGCCGAGGCACACGACACACGCGACTGCACCAAGCCTCGCGACGCGGCTGCCAAGTGCGTGAATTGCGGCGGTGCCCACGCCGCAAACTCGCGCAGCTGCGCCTACGTGCGGGGCTACAGAGACAAGATGGCCGCCCCACGCCCAGCAGAGGTGCCTGGCGTCGAGACGGACGTCCCGCCCCCCCGTTCCCGCGGGGGTGGCGGACCGTGCCGTCGCGAAGCCACCACAGACGACGCACTGGCCGCCTTCCACACGGCCCTCGCGGCCGAGAGGGCCGCCATGAGGGAGGAACTCGTGGCTGTTCACCGCCAGCTGCAACAGCTGCGTGAGGAGCTGCGGGTCCTCAGGAAGACGCCAAACCCCACTGCGAGTCGGCCAACGGGGGTCGACGCCTCCACCCAGACGGTGCCACCCGAGCCGCCAGTTGATGTGACGGGCGGCGCGGAGGCACCTATGGAGATCGAAGTGGTGCAGCCTGCTCTCCCTCCTGACGGGGAGGTCGAGCCGCGGGCTCACGACGAGGAGACGCACACGGAGACACCCCCAGCTGCCGCGGCGGAGACAGAAGGCCGGCCGCTCAGTACGGACCTCAGCTTGGACCCTGTGCTGCAGGTGTTCGCGTCTCTTCATAACGGGACATACCAGTTCTCCCGTCCAGTCACTCCACCCCACAGGACGAAGACCACTTCTTCGCAACCCGAAGAAGCGGTAACAGACGAAGAGCTGCCCCTCCCGCTCCCAGACGAGCGGAGCGTGCAGCCTTTCCTCAAGAAGATCGTGGCGTCGCTGAAGGACGGGTCGTACCCTCACGGGGACAACCCATACCCCTTCACGCCGGCGCCCGCGAAGCCACCACCGCCTCACCAACCGTGTGACCTCAAACACATGCGGTGCATCTTGCATGAGGCCGTAACCAGGAAGGAGCTGAAACTGCTCAACAGCCGCCCCATCTTCACCCCTTCGGACTGGGAACACATCACCCGGGTCACAGAGAAGTGGGTGAAGGAGGAGTGGCGCTCCGGCAGGCGTCAGCCTGCCCCAGAAGACATACCAATGCATGACTACTTCGCTAGTCTAAACTCAGCGGGGTAGCCGAGGCCGATTCCAACGAGAGGCCACAAATACAACAACAACAACAGAGGAATCAAGGAGGAACAGCAGCACTGCTGCTTAGCCTCCACCATCTCCGGACTGAGGAGGTCCGTGATTTTCAAGCGAAGCGAAGCGAAGCTCACGGCGCACCGTAGCCGACTCGCTAGCGCCGGGTGAGGAGCTGCCGCTTGTGCTTTTTTTGCTTGAGGAGGAGGAAGAATGACAGGCCGCGGCAAGGGAGGAAAGGGGCTGGGGAAGGGTGGCGCCAAGCGGCACCGCAAGGTGTTGCGCGACAACATCCAGGGCATCACGAAGCCCGCCATCCGCCGCCTGGCTCGCAGGGGCGGCGTGAAGCGCATCTCTGGTCTGATCTACGAGGAGACCCGCGGAGTGCTGAAGGTGTTCCTGGAGAACGTGATCCGCGACGCGGTGACGTACACTGAGCACGCCAAGCGCAAGACTGTGACGGCCATGGACGTGGTGTACGCCCTGAAGAGGCAGGGGCGCACCCTGTACGGTTTCGGCGGTTAGGCAGGCAGCCGGTGTGCTGTGCTGTGGCCTTCCCGCGGCCGTGCCGTTGCCCGTGCTTGGTGGGAGAGACGAAAAACGGCCCTTTTCAGGGCCACCACACTGTTCGGAAATTGAAAAGTGCGAAAGGGTCTGTGTTGCCTGCCTGCCTCTGTGTTTGTTGTTGTTGTGCGCCTCTGTTGCTTTGCGTGCGTGCGTTCCGTTTGGAGATTCGACGTGACGTGTGTGTGTGATGGATGCGGGAGGGCGCGGCTGAGTCCGGTGTGTGCGTGGTTTGTTTGTGGCGCGGGCCGGGACCATCGATCGGATCAGCTGTTTGGTTTGGTTTGTGCTGTGCCTGTGTGTTTGGAGAGCGCGCGCGGCGGCCCCGCGTGTCGTCCGTCGTCGGGCCGTTACGCGCTGTGTGTGTGTCGCGCGCGCTCTTTTAATTATGAACATATTAACAATGATCACATCACATTATTGGTGTATTGATGTCGTTGTCGTTGTTTGGAACGCGACTGTGCGTGCGTGGAGGGGTGCAGAAAAAATGTGTGTGTGTGTTCGGCCACACGGGCTGTGGACAAGATGGCGGACGTGCGCCGGCGCCGGCTGCGAATGAATGACTGTGGACGTTGTTGTAAAGTGCGGCGAGGACGACGGAAACTTTGCTTTGGACGTAGGTTTGTGTGGTGGCCCTGAAAAGGGCCGATTGTTGTGAGGCGAGCCGGCAAGGCAAAGGCGCGTTTGCGTTTGCGTGCAGGGAGCACGCAAGCGCAGCGCCGCGGTCCCTGTTTAGGCCTTCTTCTCGGTCTTCTTTGGCAGCAGGACGGCCTGGATGTTGGGCAGGACACCACCCTGTGCGATGGTGACGCCCGACAAGAGCTTGTTGAGCTCCTCGTCGTTGCGGATGGCGAGCTGCAGGTGGCGCGGGATGATGCGCGTCTTCTTGTTGTCGCGGGCCGCGTTTCCGGCCAGCTCGAGCACCTCAGCCGCGAGGTACTCCATGACGGCGGCGAGGTAGACGGGCGCCCCGGCGCCGACGCGCTCGGCGTAGTTTCCCTTGCGCAGGAGGCGGTGGATTCTGCCGACCGGGAACTGGAGCCCAGCCCTGCTTGAGCGGGACTTTGACTTGCCCTTGACTTTGCCTCCCTTTCCGCGTCCGGACATGGCGTTTGGCTAGTGGCGTAAGCGTGAAACACGTAACCGTAACGGTGCGAGCCGCAGCGAGTCGAGCAGCGGAGTGCGTGCGTGTGCCGGCGGCGGCGGGGTGGGGGTCCCTTTATGGGCTCGGGTGCGGCGGCCGGTTGCGCGCGCGCCCCATTGGTCGGCGGCCGCAACAGGGCGAGCTGGTAAAGGTGCGGTGTTGCGGTAGCGGCGGGTGCCACTGTGTGGGGAGACGCTGACTAGAGCGGAGCGCTTGCTGCTTGTTGTTGTACGTTCGAGATGCCGCCCAAGACTAGCGGGAAGGCCGCCAAGAAGGCCGGCAAGGCGCAGAAGAACATTTCGAAGGGCGACAAGAAGAAGAAGCGCAAGAGGAAGGAGAGCTATGCCATCTACATCTACAAGGTGCTGAAGCAGGTGCACCCCGACACGGGCATCTCGTCGAAGGCGATGAGCATCATGAACAGCTTCGTGAACGACATTTTCGAGCGCATTGCGGCCGAGGCGTCTCGCCTGGCGCACTACAACAAGCGCTCGACCATCACGTCCCGCGAGATCCAGACGGCTGTGCGGCTCTTGCTGCCTGGCGAGCTGGCCAAGCACGCCGTGAGCGAGGGCACGAAGGCGGTGACCAAGTACACGAGCTCCAAGTAAGGAGGGGAGGTTGTTACTTCGGCTCTTGGAAGGAAGGAAGCTCCCTCCGTTGCGAGAGCGGCAAAACGGCCCTTTTCAGGGCCACCAAATTGCCTTTGCGGGAAGAGCGGAATTGTTTGTGTGTGTGTGTGTGTGTGTGTGTGTGTGTG
Source organism: Schistocerca nitens (assembly GCF_023898315.1). Classification (NCBI taxonomy): domain Eukaryota; kingdom Metazoa; phylum Arthropoda; class Insecta; order Orthoptera; family Acrididae; genus Schistocerca; species Schistocerca nitens. The sequence goes on from NW_026046030.1 coordinate 104,573, forward strand.
TGTGTGTGAGAGGGGGGCGGCATAGCTACCCGGTTTGGTTGTGGTTGCGAGGCAGCTGGTGGTGTGGTCTCGAATGTGGTTGTGGTTACTGGGGTACGGCCGCGAGGGTTTGGTTGCCGCCGGTGTGACGTGGAATGCGTGCACGAGTCCTGGCGTGGTTGTTTGTCGACACATAGATAGATAGATAGATAGATAGATAGATAGATAGGAGGTGTTGGTGCTGTCTGTGGCGCTGATTCATTTCTTTGTCTCCGTCTGCCCGGTTAGTCACGTGACTGCAATTGAAAGTCCTCGCGATTGATTGATTGTTGGCTGTCACCGTTACGGCCGTCTGCGGGTGTCTGTTGTCACATCATACATGATGGCGAGGGTGAAATGTTGTGTTGCCGTCGACTATTCCCTTTGCTGTACGGCGCGTTGGTGTGTTGGTTGACGTTTTAAATGGACGTGTCGTACTATCATGCATATCCATTACGATGTCGCCAAGAAATGTACGGGCGGGTGGGGTAGGCGACACGCACGGTTGCCCTTGATTTGTGATGATAGCCGTTTCTTGCAGTTTGACTGATGATTGATTGGACTGTTGTGCGCACGCACGTCATTCAAGGTGCACGTGTGTTCGGTTGAGTACAGTAAGCGTGAGGCTATGGGCGTACACGCGTTTCGTTGGTCTGTGTCCCCCGGTGTGAAATGGCAGGTGTGTCGGTGATGTGATCCGATCCGGCGGCTCTGAGTAACTGTCAATATCGGCGCGATACACCGGCGTCATGGCAACGTGTCGGTGTGAACACCAGTCGCACTGTGGCACCGTCGGCGCCGCGAACGGTGACGAAAGGCTGACCTTTGATCGGTCGAGTGTCGTGTCTGGGCAGAACGTGTGGAATGAGCAAAACTGTTGGGGACGGAAACAATGGTGGAGGAGGGGAACGGAAAGTAATAAAACAAACAAACAAAATGGAGAAGCAATCACCGGAAAACGAAGCAGGGAAAAACGGAGAGGCGCTGTCTATAGCAGCGGAACGTTCCCGTGCATTGCAGCCGCACTGAGAGGCGTTTACGGCGCGGCTGCAAGTGTCGGCCGTGGCGACGGCTGAATTGCATTGCCTTCCCGGATGAAAAAAAAAGCGTTCGCCGACATGGCTCGGAGGAGGAATCTATGAGAATGCCTTGCCCTTGCCTGCCGTTTCGTGTGCCCTCCTGTTGTGTACGCTGTTGTTGTCCGGTGTAGCGAAGGGTGTGTATGTAGGGGTGGGTGGGTGTGTGTGTGTGTGTTTAGAAGGTCGATAGCTGCCGTCACGGCAGTCAAAGGTGTCGCGAAAAAGTGTGTTAGCCGTGGTTGGTTGGTTGGTTTGTGTGTTTTAAAGAGAAGGGACGAGAGAGAGAGAGAGAGTGAAAGTAGGTGGAGAGAGAGTGCGTTGCGTGTTGCCTAACTGCGTCCGCGAATATGGCAGTAGTTGGTGGTGGGCGTGCCCTTGCATGTGGCCCGGAAGGCGTGTCCGTTTCGCGGTAGTGGCACCGCTGCTGGCATATTCGGGAGATGGGAGGGGGCGCGAAAGGAGAAAGGAGACGCGGAGGCTTTAAAGACGGGGAGGGCGCGTGTGGGTGGCTCGCGCTGCGCTCGGCGGTTGTGTTTGTGCAACAAATGTGTTGCCGGGAGGGGACCGTTGTTGTGGTGCGGTTGTAGCCGCAGACGCGGCCGGCAGTGAACGTGAGACGACGGGTGCGGGCCGGGGCGGCGCATGTCGCCGGTGCCATGCCTTTTAAGAGCCGCGCGGTCGGGGGTGTGCGCACCGTGTGTCGTGTTGCGAGACGGCAGCATTTGTGCTGCGTGGCGTGGCGTGGCGTGGCGTGGCGTGGCGTGGCGTGGCGTGGCGTGGCGTGGGGGCGAGGAGAGCGAGCCGCGCGGTGTGCTTGGGCGCCGGAGAATGGCACACTGCGCCTGCCCGTTGAGGAGGCCGATGGCCGTGGTGTGGTGGAAATGGAGCGCGTCGGACGTGCACCAATGGGAAAGAGAAACAAAGCGGCGACAACGAACGAAAGGGGGAGGGAGGCCATTGTGTCACATGCGGCGGTGGGAGGAAAAAGAAAAAACAAAAACAAAACAAAAAAAAAAAACAAGAAACAAAGACGTAAGAAAGAGGAGAAACAACAAGGACAATGAGTCGTGCGTTCGCGAGGGGGGTGCGCGTGTCACTCCGGTACGCGCAGTGCGGGAATAGAGGCAGCGTCGGCACGGAGAAGCAAGCAAGCAAGCAAGCAAGGAAGGAAGGAAGGAAGGAAGGACGCACGCGCGCTGCGGCGTTTGGCGCGGTTTGCGGCTGGCGCCTTTGGTGGCAACGGCCAGGACAAGCAGCGGTGTATGGTGGTGTGCGGGGCGGACAGGGGCGGCGGCGGTGGTGGCCTGGGAGGAGGCGAGGCGAGGCGGCGCCGACGGTGGCGTGTGGTACGGCGAAAACGGGACGGACGGCGGATGTTGGAGAGGCGCCGCGCACGCAGACACATGGAAGGAAGGAACGAACGAACGCAAGGGAACAAATGGAGGGGGCGAATGTGGAGATGCGGGCAGGCGGTGGTGTTTGTGGGCATGTGGTGGGGAGAAGGGCGGGGGCGGGAGGACAGAGGCGAGGCGACTGCTTGCGTGCTCGCCCGCTCGCTCGCGTGTCTTTTGTTTTTGTGTTTGTGTTTCCATCGTTTGGTCGCCTTGGAGCCTGTCGGTCCCGTCCGTGTGTGGCCACGCTTCGGGCGCGTGTATGTTTGTACGTTTCGTTTGTTCGTCTTCTGCAGCAGAGGCGGTGCGCGGCAGTGGGAACGCCTGCCTGGCGGCTGGGACGGCCAGCAAATGCGGTTGGATGGGCGGCCACAGCACCGCACCTGTGCCCAAGGAGGCGACGCTGGCGGCGGGGCCCCCTCGGATGCGGCCGGCTGGGGCTGTGTGCGCTGCCGCCGCCGCCGCCGCTGCTGCTGGTGCAGCAGCAACGACGACGAACAACGAGTAAGCAAGAAGAGGACGAAGCGGATGGCTGGTGGGTGAGTGCATTTAGGCGGTCGACAAGGCAGTGCGTGATGTGGCGTTGTGACGGGGGTTTGCTCACGTGGCCTCGTTGTGTCGATGCGCAGGAAGATGAGATGCGGGCAGACGCAGACGCGTACAGAGAGACGAGCCCGGTCTGCAGCAGGATGTGGGGCGCGGCGCGCCGAGTGCAGAGCAGCGCGCGCCGCCTGGGCCGGGCTGGGCCCGCCCGGCGGCGGGCCGCGCTGTTGTCGCGGACGTGAGCGCCCCCTGGCGGGTGGTCGGAGGCGGCGCGGTGGACGTGTGTCCGGTTGGCCAGTGCACATTGCGAGTGGCTGGCTGGCGGTCGGCGGCGAGACGGGAGAGGAGGTATGTGTCGCGGGCGCCTTTGCTGCGCTGCGTCGTTGCGTGCCTGGGCGTGCGCCTGTCGACTGTGTGTGACTGTGTTGGGCGTTGTGCCACGTACGTGTGTGCTCGGCCGAAGGCGTCGGAAGAAAAAGAGAGAGAGAGACGGGCGGGGAAAGTGGGTCGGTGTGCGTGCGTCGCCCGTGATGCGATGATGTCGCGTCATGTCTTGTCTTTGCGAAACGGCTGCCGAGAGGTGTGTGGTGGCGAGCGGGAATGTGCGTTTGGTGGTTGCCGGCCGGCCGGCTGTTGTTGGTGGTTCCTCCTGTGGTTGTTTGTGCTGCTTTGATGGCAACGTGGAAGGACGCCGGTTTCCGTGCCTTGCGTGTGGTTGTGTCGACGGTGACTGGTTGGGGGTGTGCGCCGATGCACGTGCCATCATGTTGTCATGTTTGGGTCGTGAGTGTGTTTTTTGGCTGTGTTGTTGTGTACGGGAAGGGGGGGAGAGGCGGCGGCGGCGGGTGATAGTGCGTGCAGTAGTGCCGTTGCGACGGGCGTCGGGTGGAGCCGTGCGTAGTGGCGGTGGCGGAAAGGTGTAGGTTGCGGGAAGCGAGCCCGTCGCGTGTCGTTGTCGTCGTCGTCGTCGTCGTCGTCGACGGGGTCGCGTGCGCTGTGAATCGAGAGTGGCGGGAAAGGAGCAGCGTGCCGCTGTGTCGTGGTCGTTAGCAGAGGCCTGTGCTTGTCCGTTTGTTTTCTGTCGGACGCTTGGTGCGAGTTGTTTGTTTTGTTGCCGCCGCCGCGGTTGTTTTTGTTTGTCGGCTGTGCTGTGTCGGTGGGTCGGCGAGCTGTTTTGCGGTGCGTGAATGTGTTGGTGCAAAAGTGGCGGCGGCGTCATGGCTGCGACCGCGACGAGCCGCGGGCGCGCCATTGATGATGTTGAACACAGAGCGGCTGTGTGCAATGGGAGGCCTTGTGTACGGGTAGCGGTGTTGTCGTACGTGCATCCGGCCCGGTGCGGAAAGCGCCGTTGCGGTTGCGGGGTTGCCTCTGGTCGCGACGTGTGGTGCTCGGCTTTGTGGGTTTTGTGGTGCCCGTTTGGCCGGTGGGTGGTGTTTTTTGTGTGTTTTTGTTTTTGTTTTTTTTTTGTTGTGTGTGTGTGTGTGTGTGTGTGTGTGGTCGGTCTCTTTGGCGCTCGGTATATATCTGCCTCCTGCTCGGTCTTGCGGCGGTTTTGTCGACGTCGTCTGTAGTTTTTTTGCGGCTTGCCGACGACCGACCGACCGACCGACCGACCGACCGAACTACGACCTACCTGTGACAGCTACGTGTGGCGCCCGAAGGTGAACGTAACGTGACCTCGGCGCCCTTAGCCTAACCTAAGATGTCCGGCCGTAAGGTAGGTGCGGCCACCTGACGCCTCACGTCCGAACGCTTAACCTAACTTTGACGCCTAACCTAACTTTAACCCTTAACCTAACCCACGTCCAACCAACGTAACCTAACCTAACCCAAGCGACGCCAACCCTAACCTAAGGTGTTGTACAGTGCGAATGTCGAAGGCATGTTATAGTCGTAGGTGGAGAGCACTGCACGCAACAAGCGGCTACACGGGTAGCAGGGGTTGTGTGGCGTGGGCTGGGCGGTTTGTGTTAGGTTAGATGGCCTTGGGCAAGTACAGAAAGGGGGCAACAGCAGCCTCAACGGGTGCGGGGACCAAGCAGCAATCGGTATTGTTTGTCAACTGTCGAAGCTGCGTTGGTACAGTACCGGAACCGCAAGCGCTGACAGAGAAAGCACCGAAGCTCTGCAATCGTTATAAGGTACAGAAAGCTGGCTGACGCCAGGGATAAATTCTGCCGAAATTGTCACAAAGGTACGGACGGTGTTTTAGAAAGGCTCGATTGCATGCAACCGGTGGTGGTGTGTTCGTCGCTGTTTAGTAGTGGTTTTGATCCTGTAGTGAAGTAGAAGTGGGTGGTTCCTGTGAAATATTGTGGGTGGAGGTTACACTCAACAACCGAGCTAGGTTTAATAATAATTGGCTCCTTTGACCGACCTCCCGACGCAGCAGCATTAGTGGCAGAACAACGGAGAGACGGATTTGGAAACACATTTCACATACATTTTCCTCAGCATGTTAGGGTCTTAGGTGGAGATTTCAATGTACCCGATATAGACTGGGACACTCAGATGATGTTCAGGACGGGTGGTTGGGGGACAGAGAGCATCGAGTGACATTATACTGAGTGCACTGTCCGAAAAGTACCTCGAGCAAAATGAACAGAGAACCGACTCGTGGAGATGACATCGTGGACCTACTGATGACAAACAGACCCGAACGTGTTTCGACTCTGTATGTGCAGAACAGGGACGCAGTGATCATAAGGCCGTTGCAGGGAGGACGGTGTATCTGTTTGGCTAGCAAGAGTAATAGAAGGCAGATTTCCAGACGACCTGACAGATGAAAACGCAAATGCCTGTTCCGACACTGACAATGTTGAGTGTTCATGGAGAAAGTGCAAGGCAATGGTAAAAATGCGTTTTTAGACAGGTACGTGCCGAGTGTAGAACTGTGAGGGATGGGAAAAAAAACCCACCGTGGTATACTACTACAACAACAACAACGTTAGGAAACTATTGCGAAAGCAAAGAGAGCTTCACCCAAAGTTTAAAACGCAGCCAAAATCCTCCGAGACAAACGGGAAGCTAAACGATGTCAAAGTGAGCGTAAGGAGGGCTATGCGTGAAGCGTTCAGTGAATTCGAAAGTAGAACAAACCCTATGTACCGACCGACGTTGACAGAAAATGCTAGGACGTTGCGGTCTTGCGTTGAATCGGTAAGTGGCTCGAAACAGCATATCCAGACACTCCGGCATGGCGATGGCATTGAAACAGAGGATGACACGCGTAAAGCTGTGGTGAAATACCTAAGCACCTGTTTCCAAAGCTGTTTCACAGAGGACGGACCGCACTCTGCAGTTCCGTCTTCTAAATGCTCGCACGAACGAGAAACTGGCTGACATCGAAGTAAGTGTCCAAGGAGGAATGGGAAAGTCCGCCGGACCCGACGGGATTACCAATTCGCGATTCCTACACAGGGTACGCGAAACAACCTGCCCCCCTCCTAACAGCCGTGTACCGCAAGTCTCTGGAGAGGAAGGGAGGGTTCCAAATGATTGGAAAAGAGCACAGGTAGTCCCAGTCGTCGAGCAGATGCGCAAAACCATAGACCCATATCTCTGACGTCGATGTGTTGTAGAACATGTTGTTTGCTCGAGTATCATGTCGTTTGTGGAAACTCCAGAGTCTACTATGTAGGAATCAACATGGATTCCGGAAACAGCGATCGTGTGTGAGACCCGGCTCGCTTTATTTGCCCATGAGACCCAGAAAGCTCCCAGGTGGATGCCATTGTCCTTGACGTCCGGAAGGCGTTCGAGACAGCTCCGCACCGTCGCCTGATCAACGACGTAAGAGTCTACAGAATATCAGACCAACTGTGTGGCTGGATTGAAGAGATGTCAGCAGACGGAACACAGCATGTTGTTATCGATGGAGAGACAGACGTCTACAGACGTTAAAGTAACCCCTGGCGTGCCACGGGGGAGTGTTATGGGACCATTGCTTTTTCACAATTCACATCATATAAATGACCTAGTAGATAGTGGCGGACGTTCCATGCGTCGTTTCGCGGATGATGCTGTATGTAGTATACAGAGAGGTTGCAGGACGATCGGCAGCGGATAGGCACCCGGTGCAGGGGGAGTGGCAACTGTCCCCTTAACATAGACAAATGTAATGTATTGCGAATATACAGAAAGAAGGATCCTTTACTGTGTGATTGATTATATGATAGCGGGACAAACACTGGTAGCTGTGACGTCTGTAAAATATGTATCTGGGAGTAGGCGTGCGGAATGATTTGGAAGTGGAATGATGATCAGATAAAAGTAAATTGTTGGTAAGGCGGGTACCAGGTTGAGATGCATTGGGAGAATGCTTAGCAAAAACAAAAAAATGTAGTCCATCAACAAAGGAGGTGGCTTACAGAAACACGCGTTCGACCGACCCATACGTGAGTGTTGCCCACCAGTGTGGGACCCGTAGCAGGTCGGGTTGACGGAGGAAGATAGAGAAAGATCCAACGTTTTCGTCACAGGGGTATGTGGTAACCGTGATAGCGTTACGGAGATGGCTAAGTGGCAGACTCTGCAAGGGAGGCGCCCTGCATCGCGGTGTAGCTTGCTCGCCAGGTTTTTCTCGAGAGGGTGCGTTTCCGGATGAGGTATCGAACATATTGCTTCCCCGTACGTATATACCTCCCGAGGAGATCCCGAATGTAACAGTAGAGAGATTCGAGCGCGCACGGAGGCTTTCAGACAGTCGTTCTTCCCGCGTAACATACGCGACTGGAACGGCAAAGGGTGGTAATGACAGTGGCACGTAAAGTGCCCTCCGCCACACACCGTTGGGTGGCTTGCGGCGTACAAATGTAGGAGGTCGGCTGTCGTGTGTGCTTGAAGGCAGATGCGGTGTGTCTGTCGTTGCGGACGGCGGTCAGCCCCCCTCGCGTAAGCGGCGAGGGGCGGCGGCGCTCGGTTGGCCGGTGCCGATGTTGCGCAGGCGGCGCCCGTTTTCTTTGCGGCGGGCAATTTTGTGAGAAACGGGCGCGAATGTTGGCGGGCGAGGTGGCCCGACGGCTGCGGGCCGATCGGGAAACGGTGGGAGGGCGATGGGGCGGCGGAGGTGCGTTTGCACGGCCGGCATCGCCGCACGCCTCCGCTTGTGTGGCTGTGGCGGCGGCCGCGCTGGCCGGGCTGGCGCGGCGACGGTGTGGCAGTTTTGCCGAAGGTTTGGCCATTGTGGCGGGTCGTCGGCTGGGGCTGTGGGGGCGGCATGTGGGCGGGGGCGGCGATTCTCGGCGGGCCGAGCCAGGCTGTAGCGCGCGGTAGCTGCAGTTTGGCCGTGGTTTGCGGCGCTGCCGTGGCGACTGGTTGGCGACTGTGGTGTGGCCGTGTGTAGCCCCATCCTCGGTGGTTTGAACGGCGCGGGTGGTTGCGGCGCAGGTTTGGGGCTGGTCCGCACAGGCTGTCGGACGTTGGGCGGTAGCAAGCGCGGGAGGCGCGGCGCGGCGGCGCGCAGAGTGGCGGCCGCTCTCTCGGCCGTCCGCGCCCGCCCGCGACACTGGCTGGGCCTGGCGGCGCGGCGGCCATTCCGAGTTAGCATGCCGTGCGAGCAGGACCACGCTACTCAGGCGCAGGGTGTGGCGGACCGCTGCCCGGCGGGACTGGCCCGGGCGACCGAGCCAGCCCCGTCGGCGGCCCCGTCCGGCCCCCCACGTACGACGACGCAGCAACAGACAACTGACGTCGCAATGGCACAGCCAAGGCGCACTAGCCCGCTCACGGCGGAGCAGCTGTTCGTCGTTATGACCGGAATAGCGGAGGGCGGGAAACATCCCAAACACGATTTCTATGAACGAGCATACCGCCATTTCCTACGTCATCTGATGTCAATCGGTCACGTGGAATTCGAAGAGGAGAGAGTACCGACGGGAGCCCTGCCAGGCGTGTCGAGGGAAGACGACACTGTTCTGCCAGCGGCGGCCCCGTTGAGTGCTGCACCACCAGGCCCAGTTACAGAAGAAACTGGTGTACTGCTGATTGCCACTCCGGTCTCTTCCAGTCAAGAGACCACTGAGAAACCGATCGCTGGACCGCCAGGCGTGACGACAGAAGACGTCACCGTCCTGCCGCGGGACAGCATGATCCCAGAGGCTAACCTCGGCGACCTGATCGAGGAGGTTGCCATGGATACATCGCAGCCCTCTAGAAAGAGGCCTGCAGCGGCGGAGGAGGACGAGTCCTCCGCAATCTCTGATTCTTCTTTCAGGCGGAGCCAGAAGAAGAAGATGCCGGAAGCTCCTGCCCCCTCTGAGGCAGAACAGCAGACCGACGACGGCTTCGTTGTCCCGAAGCGGCGGCACACTGCTCGGGCCAAACGGCTTGAGACTGTGCAGCCGCTGCCGACGGCGAACACATTCGTCGACGTGCCCGAAGAGCAGGAGGACATGGATGCTGCTGAGGCACCCAAGAGGCGGGCACCCGCTCCGCCACCGATCACTATATCGTGGAAGGACACGTACCAGTCCTTCCTCGAGAAGATTCAGGCGGTGACGACCTCCGCCAAGATAAAATGTGCTGGCCGGGACCTGTACAGAGTCTGGGTCAGCACGATGGAGGAGTACCGAGCCGCCATGCGGCTCATAGAGGTGGAGAAGCTTCACTGCTTCACCCACAATGCTGAGCCAGTGAAGCAGCTGAAGGTGGTCTTCCGCCGCCTTCCGCTTAAAATGGAGACGGAACATCTGAAGAGAGAACTAGCCGAGCTGGGCTACATGGCCAGCTCGGTCACGCTCATGAAGTCTCCCAGGACGAGGAGACCCATGCCACTATTCTTGGTTGTCCTCCCGGACAACTACGAAAATCGGAAGATTTTCCAGCTACAGACGGTGGCCAGGATCGGAGTGGAGGTGGAGCCACTCAAGGCCAAGGGGAGGCGCGCCCAGTGCTTCTCCTGCCAAGGCCTTGACCACGTGGCACGCTACTGCACGATGCCTGCCCGCTGTGTCAAGTGCGCCGACTCCCACCAGAGCCGGGACTGCACAAAGAAGAGGGAGGAGACGCCCAAGTGCTGCAACTGTAGCGAGCCACATGTGGCGAGCTACAGAGGCTGCGCCGCGTTCAAGCGCCGCCCACAGCAGCAAGGACGTGCGGCACCTGCACGAAAGGTGCAACCAGGCACCAGCTTCGCCTCTGCCACCAAGGGGGCGTCTTCGGGCGCCCCCAGGGGGCGGCAGGTGGACTTCCCGGCCATCACGGCGCCTAACCAGGCAGCCGGCACCCAGGACGACCAACACCAGGGTGGACGACAAACCCGTCCCCCCACCACAGCCACGCCGCAAGCCGCAACTGCGGCACCTCCAGCCGCAACACCAGGAGCTGTAGCAGCGGACCTGGGAGCTTTGATGAGCTCCCTCTCTGCCCTGCTGCAGCAACTGCCGGTGCTTGTCACCGCCGTAACGGGGGCCCTCCAGGCCGCTACCGTCCCCACGAAGCCACACCATGGATAACGTCCTTATCCATGGCCTGACCATCTGTGGCTTCAATGCCAACAGCCTGTTCCCGCAACAAGGTGAGTTTCGTCAGTTCATGCAGGACGAGTCCATCGACCTGTGTCTGATCTGCGAAACTCACCTCAAGCCAGGAGTTAACGTGAAGGTAGCAAACTATGTTTGCTACCGGAACGACAGGCCGACGGCAGGCGGGGGTACCGCCATCTACGTCCGCGCCTCACTCCGGCACCACCAGGTGCTGCTCCCAGCCATGGCCACCCTGGAAGCCACCGGGGTGAACGTCACCACGGCTGCGGGGCAAATAACCTTCGTGGCCGCATACAGGCGGCCGCGTGGACACCTCCAGGAGGCGGACGTCGACGCGCTGTTGACGTTTGGGGGTAGGACCTTCATTGCGGGTGACTTCAATGCGAAGCACCCGGAATGGAACTCCCGCCTCACGAACGTCAGTGGCCGCCGACTTCTTCGCGCTGCCCAGAGGAATGGCGCCCTGGTCCTGGGCCCGCGGGAACACACCATCTTCCCGGCCAGGGGGCGGTCTGACGTGCTCGACATCGCCGTCATCAAAGGCATCGGGCACCACACGACCGCCACCACGCGGTGTGCGATGTCGTCCGACCACCTGCCGGTGGTCTACGAGATCGACATCGCTGGAGCCACGCTCCCGCCACGTCGGCAGACGTACCGGCGCCTGGACGGCGAACGATTCCAGGACAATGTCCTGACGTCTCTGGCGGACGCACCTGACCCCGCGGCAGTGGGGGCGGATGCCGCCCTTCAATTCCTCACCCGCCAGCTGCTGCAAGCAGCCGACGCGGCCTCCCCTCCTCCTCCACAGGGTACCAGGGACTTCTCCCGTAACCTGCCGCCCCACATCCGGGACGCAATACGGGAGAAGAACCGCCTCTTCCGGGAGTGGCAGCTCACCCGCCAACCCGCGACGAAACGGCGCCTCAACCGCATGCGGAGAGACATCAAAGCGGCGGCTGAGGCGCACAGAAACAACATCTGGGCGGACTTCGTCGCCTCCCTGAACCCTGAGGACGGCAGCGCGTGGCGGACTGTGAAGTCGTTTCTTCGCAGAAGGCAGCGCGTCCCGCCTCTGCTCGTCGGACAAGACGTCGTCTGCAGCCCTGACGGCAAAGCAGGCGCTCTGGCGGACCACTTCGAGCTGTCATTCACCCCGGTGGATGACAACGTAGACGAAGAACACCTCCACCGGGTTGAAGAGCAGCTCCCTGTGTTCCTGGAAGCCAGGGACGACGAGGACGTGATTGACCCCATCTCCGACGAGGAGGTGGCCGCGCAGATTACAGCGCTCAACACCAAGAAGGCTGGCGGTGCTGACGGCGTCACCAACCATCTGCTGAGGAGCCTGCCGGCGGGTGCATACCCGTTCCTGGCAGGCATCTTCAATCAGGTCCTTCGCTCTGGGGTCTACCCCACTGTATGGAAACATGCAGAGGTGGTGGCAATCCCCAAGGCGAACAAGGACCCACGGGACGCCGCCAACTACAGGCCCATCAGCCTGCTGCCGGCGCTCTCGAAGGTGTTCGAGCGCCTGTACGCCAGACGACTGCTCCGCCACGTGTCAGCAGAAGGCATCATCCCTGATGAGCAGTTCGGTTTTAGGAGGGGCCATTCCACCGTCCACCAGCTGATGCGGCTGGTGGAAGAAGCCATGCGCGCCCTGGAGACTCGGGAATACCTTGGGGCGGTGTTCCTGGACGTCTCCAGGGCATTCGACTCCGTGTGGCACGACGGCCTCGTGTACAAACTCTTCGTGCACGGGGTACCGACGTCGCACGGAGTCCTCCTCCGCTCATACCTAGCCGAGCGGTCCTTCCATGTCAGACTGGACGATGGGACATCCACCCATCGACACATCCGTGCTGGAGTGCCGCAGGGGTCCGTCCTTGGGCCCCTATTGTACTCCCTATACACCGCTGACGCTCCGCGCGTGACGCCGGTGAAGTTGGCGCTATATGCCGACGACACTGCGCTGTTCGTGCGGAGCATGAAGGCGGTCGAGATGCGCCGTCTTCTCCAAAGAGGTTGCGAGGCCCTTGGCGCCTGGTCGACCAAGTGGCGCCTCAAGCAAAACGCGGCGAAGAGCCAGGCGGTGGTCTTCACGAGACGACCACTGCCGCCTGATCTTCCGCCAGTCACCATCATGGGCAGCCCCGTCCCATGGAGCAAGACTGGCCGCTACCTGGGTGTCACATTGGACCACAAGCTGACATGGAAGCCCCACATCGAGGACGTCAGGGGCAGAGCAATAGGGCGCCTACGCGTCCTGTACCCTCTGCTCAATCCCTCGTCTGCGCTGCCACCTCACCACGGCATCACGCTGTATCTGGCGCTGGTACGTCCAGTGCTGGAGTACGCGGCTGTGGTGTGGGGCAACGCGGCCGAAACACACATCAGCAAGCTGCAGAGGGTGCAGAACAGGGCGCTCAAGCTCGCTCTGCGCCTGCCGAGGTTATATTCGACCGCTCGGCTACACGAGCAGACGGGAATCCCCCTCCTCCGCGACCGCTTCAAGCAATCGGCGCGGGCGTTCTACGAGCGGACCGAACAGTCCGAAAACCGGCTCATCAGGGATCTGGGCCACCCTACACACCACAGGCCAACAACTCGTTGGCCTGACCTGTTGCGGGAATGAAAACTTCCGCAACAGAGACAGGACATCTACATCCAAGAAAACCAGAGGCCAATCCATTACGAGAGGCAGCACTTCCAAAGTGTAAGGTTTACGCAGGAATAGCAGAAGACTGCTTAGCCTGCTCCTGCACGGGTCAGGGCAGACCCGTAAGGTAGATGGTAGGTAGGTAGGTAGGCGCGGCGGCTATTCTCTGCCGCCGTGCTTGCCGCCTGCCGCTCTCGCTCTCGCTCTCGTGTGCGTACGCGCGTCGTCCGTCGAAATAATGGCAGATCAGGCGGCTACGAACGAGACTGCTGCGGCACCCGCCGCCACCGGCACGACGAAGAAGGCCAAGTCTGCGGCGTCTGCGAAGAAGCCGCGCGCCAAGCCTGCGCACCCGCGCACCTCTGAGATGGTGACGGCCGCCATCAAGAGTCTGAAGGAGCGCGGCGGCTCGTCGCTGCAGGCGATCAAGAAGTACATTGCCGCGCACTACAAGCTGGACGCGGAGAAGCTGGCGCCCTTTATCAAGAAGTACCTCAAGTCGGCCGTCGTGGCTGGCGAGCTGGTGCAGACGAAGGGGAAGGGCGCGTCCGGCTCTTTCAAGCTTGCCGGCGCCGGCGGCGGGGCGGCCGAGGGCGGCAAGGCCCGTGCCGGCGGTGCGAAGAAGAAGCGCGCCGCTCCGGCCAGCAAGGAGAAGAAGGGCGCCCGTGCGGCCGGCGCAAAGAAGGCTGGTGGCGTGAAGGCGGCGACCGGTCGGAAGGCGGGCGCCGCCAAGAAGGCGTCTGCGGCGTCGGCGGCTCCCGCGGGTGCGAAGAAGGCGGCTGCGGCCAAGCCGGCCAAGGCCAAGTCGCCGTCGAAGGCGAAGAAGGCCGCCAAGGTTCCGACGAAGAAGCCGAAGGCGCCGCGCCCGAAGAAGGCGACGACGCCGTCTAAGGCGAAGGCGTCGCCCAAGAAGAAGAAGTGAAGTGAAGTAAAGTAAAGAAAGGAAAGGGGAAGGGCTGGCGCTTGACCCCGTCGTCCCCCACCCCCCTCCCCCGCGTCGTCTAGTGGCGCGCGATGGCACGGCTGCGCGCGGCCCAAAACGGCCCTTCTCAGGGCCATCAGAGGACGTCGGGAAGGCGTTGATTGTCGTGCCTGGCGCGTTGTGTTGTGTTGTTTGGGTGGCCGTGCGTGCATGCGCCGGTGTGTGTGTGTGTGTGTGTGTGTGTGGTTGGTTGATGTTTGTGTGGCGTTTCTGTATGACCCTTGTGGGTACTGTTTGCGTGCCGTGGTGGATGGATTGTGGGGCCGGTGGCGGTAGGCGGCGGCGCGCGGTAGCGGAGCGGTTGTGGCCGTTTTTTTGTTTTGTGTTTTGTATTTTGTGCGGCGGCCGACGGTTGGTTTCTCATGTTTCTGGAGACTCTGCTTGCTTTGCGGATGGCGCGTCTTGTTTTTGTGTGTGTGTGTCCTCTGTCTCTGAAAGGGAGACGTTGAGACGTGGAAGTGGCCGGCGGGAATTGGGAAGGCGCGGTGGCGCCTCGGAGACGGCGGCGGCCAGCCACCCGTGGGTGACGTCGTCCGGCTGTTTGTTTGTGTGTGTGTGTGTGTGTGTGTGTACTGAAGGGGGTGGGGTGTTGATGACGTCGAATGTGATTGTTGGCGAGAGCGGCTGTGGACGGGAGGGTGGGAATTGTGGTGGTTGTTTTAACGGGGCTAGAGAGAGAGGCTGGGCGGCAAGACCGACAAAAGTTTTGCTCGCGACGGAGAGATGTTAGTGGCCCTGAAAAGGGCCGTTTTTGTGTTGCGCGCGTGCGGTGCCGTGCCGCGGCTAAGCGGTTTAGGCGCGCTCGCCGCGGATGCGGCGCGCGAGCTGGATGTCCTTGGGCATGATGGTGACGCGCTTGGCGTGGATTGCGCACAGGTTGGTGTCTTCGAAGAGGCCGACGAGGTAGGCCTCGCTGGCCTCCTGCAGGGCCATGACTGCGGAGCTCTGGAAGCGCAGGTCGGTCTTGAAGTCCTGGGCGATCTCGCGCACTAGGCGCTGGAACGGCAGCTTGCGGATGAGCAGCTCTGTGCTCTTCTGGTAGCGCCTGATTTCTCGCAGGGCGACGGTGCCCGGCCTGTAGCGGTGGGGCTTCTTGACGCCGCCGGTGGCGGGCGCGCTCTTCCTCGCCGCCTTGGTGGCGAGCTGTTTGCGCGGCGCCTTTCCGCCGGTGGACTTGCGGGCCGTTTGCTTTGTGCGGGCCATAGCGGTTAGCGGTGCGTGCGGTAGCGAAGCGTCCGGTGCTGCCTTGACAACGGGCCCGCGCGGGCCCGCGCTGCGCTTATATGCCCTCGGTGCGCGTGGTGGGGGGAGGGCGGGCCAGAGTCTATATAGGGGGGCGGCGCGCGCTCACGGCGCACCGTAGCCGACTCGCTAGCGCCGGGTGAGGAGCTGCCGCTTGTGCTTTTTTTGCTTGAGGAGGAGGAAGAATGACAGGCCGCGGCAAGGGAGGAAAGGGGCTGGGGAAGGGTGGCGCCAAGCGGCACCGCAAGGTGTTGCGCGACAACATCCAGGGCATCACGAAGCCCGCCATCCGCCGCCTGGCTCGCAGGGGCGGCGTGAAGCGCATCTCTGGTCTGATCTACGAGGAGACCCGCGGAGTGCTGAAGGTGTTCCTGGAGAACGTGATCCGCGACGCGGTGACGTACACTGAGCACGCCAAGCGCAAGACTGTGACGGCCATGGACGTGGTGTACGCCCTGAAGAGGCAGGGGCGCACCCTGTACGGTTTCGGCGGTTAGGCAGGCAGCCGGTGTGCTGTGCTGTGGCCTTCCCGCGGCCGTGCCGTTGCCCGTGCTTGGTGGGAGAGACGAAAAACGGCCCTTTTCAGGGCCACCACACTGTTCGGAAATTGAAAAGTGCGAAAGGGTCTGTGTTGCCTGCCTGCCTCTGTGTTTGTTGTTGTTGTGCGCCTCTGTTGCTTTGCGTGCGTGCGTTCCGTTTGGAGATTCGACGTGACGTGTGTGTGTGATGGATGCGGGAGGGCGCGGCTGAGTCCGGTGTGTGCGTGGTTTGTTTGTGGCGCGGGCCGGGACCATCGATCGGATCAGCTGTTTGGTTTGGTTTGTGCTGTGCCTGTGTGTTTGGAGAGCGCGCGCGGCGGCCCCGCGTGTCGTCCGTCGTCGGGCCGTTACGCGCTGTGTGTGTGTCGCGCGCGCTCTTTTAATTATGAACATATTAACAATGATCACATCACATTATTGGTGTATTGATGTCGTTGTCGTTGTTTGGAACGCGACTGTGCGTGCGTGGAGGGGTGCAGAAAAAATGTGTGTGTGTGTTCGGCCACACGGGCTGTGGACAAGATGGCGGACGTGCGCCGGCGCCGGCTGCGAATGAATGACTGTGGACGTTGTTGTAAAGTGCGGCGAGGACGACGGAAACTTTGCTTTGGACGTAGGTTTGTGTGGTGGCCCTGAAAAGGGCCGATTGTTGTGAGGCGAGCCGGCAAGGCAAAGGCGCGTTTGCGTTTGCGTGCAGGGAGCACGCAAGCGCAGCGCCGCGGTCCCTGTTTAGGCCTTCTTCTCGGTCTTCTTTGGCAGCAGGACGGCCTGGATGTTGGGCAGGACACCACCCTGTGCGATGGTGACGCCCGACAAGAGCTTGTTGAGCTCCTCGTCGTTGCGGATGGCGAGCTGCAGGTGGCGCGGGATGATGCGCGTCTTCTTGTTGTCGCGGGCCGCGTTTCCGGCCAGCTCGAGCACCTCAGCCGCGAGGTACTCCATGACGGCGGCGAGGTAGACGGGCGCCCCGGCGCCGACGCGCTCGGCGTAGTTTCCCTTGCGCAGGAGGCGGTGGATTCTGCCGACCGGGAACTGGAGCCCAGCCCTGCTTGAGCGGGACTTTGACTTGCCCTTGACTTTGCCTCCCTTTCCGCGTCCGGACATGGCGTTTGGCTAGTGGCGTAAGCGTGAAACACGTAACCGTAACGGTGCGAGCCGCAGCGAGTCGAGCAGCGGAGTGCGTGCGTGTGCCGGCGGCGGCGGGGTGGGGGTCCCTTTATGGGCTCGGGTGCGGCGGCCGGTTGCGCGCGCGCCCCATTGGTCGGCGGCCGCAACAGGGCGAGCTGGTAAAGGTGCGGTGTTGCGGTAGCGGCGGGTGCCACTGTGTGGGGAGACGCTGACTAGAGCGGAGCGCTTGCTGCTTGTTGTTGTACGTTCGAGATGCCGCCCAAGACTAGCGGGAAGGCCGCCAAGAAGGCCGGCAAGGCGCAGAAGAACATTTCGAAGGGCGACAAGAAGAAGAAGCGCAAGAGGAAGGAGAGCTATGCCATCTACATCTACAAGGTGCTGAAGCAGGTGCACCCCGACACGGGCATCTCGTCGAAGGCGATGAGCATCATGAACAGCTTCGTGAACGACATTTTCGAGCGCATTGCGGCCGAGGCGTCTCGCCTGGCGCACTACAACAAGCGCTCGACCATCACGTCCCGCGAGATCCAGACGGCTGTGCGGCTCTTGCTGCCTGGCGAGCTGGCCAAGCACGCCGTGAGCGAGGGCACGAAGGCGGTGACCAAGTACACGAGCTCCAAGTAAGGAGGGGAGGTTGTTACTTCGGCTCTTGGAAGGAAGGAAGCTCCCTCCGTTGCGAGAGCGGCAAAACGGCCCTTTTCAGGGCCACCAAATTGCCTTTGCGGGAAGAGCGGAATTGTTTGTGTGTGTGTGTGTGTGTGTGTGTGTGTGTGTGTGTGAGAGGGGGGCGGCATAGCTACCCGGTTTGGTTGTGGTTGCGAGGCAGCTGGTGGTGTGGTCTCGAATGTGGTTGTGGTTACTGGGGTACGGCCGCGAGGGTTTGGTTGCCGCCGGTGTGACGTGGAATGCGTGCACGAGTCCTGGCGTGGTTGTTTGTCGACACATAGATAGATAGATAGATAGATAGATAGATAGATAGGAGGTGTTGGTGCTGTCTGTGGCGCTGATTCATTTCTTTGTCTCCGTCTGCCCGGTTAGTCACGTGACTGCAATTGAAAGTCCTCGCGATTGATTGATTGTTGGCTGTCACCGTTACGGCCGTCTGCGGGTGTCTGTTGTCACATCATACATGATGGCGAGGGTGAAATGTTGTGTTGCCGTCGACTATTCCCTTTGCTGTACGGCGCGTTGGTGTGTTGGTTGACGTTTTAAATGGACGTGTCGTACTATCATGCATATCCATTACGATGTCGCCAAGAAATGTACGGGCGGGTGGGGTAGGCGACACGCACGGTTGCCCTTGATTTGTGATGATAGCCGTTTCTTGCAGTTTGACTGATGATTGATTGGACTGTTGTGCGCACGCACGTCATTCAAGGTGCACGTGTGTTCGGTTGAGTACAGTAAGCGTGAGGCTATGGGCGTACACGCGTTTCGTTGGTCTGTGTCCCCCGGTGTGAAATGGCAGGTGTGTCGGTGATGTGATCCGATCCGGCGGCTCTGAGTAACTGTCAATATCGGCGCGATACACCGGCGTCATGGCAACGTGTCGGTGTGAACACCAGTCGCACTGTGGCACCGTCGGCGCCGCGAACGGTGACGAAAGGCTGACCTTTGATCGGTCGAGTGTCGTGTCTGGGCAGAACGTGTGGAATGAGCAAAACTGTTGGGGACGGAAACAATGGTGGAGGAGGGGAACGGAAAGTAATAAAACAAACAAACAAAATGGAGAAGCAATCACCGGAAAACGAAGCAGGGAAAAACGGAGAGGCGCTGTCTATAGCAGCGGAACGTTCCCGTGCATTGCAGCCGCACTGAGAGGCGTTTACGGCGCGGCTGCAAGTGTCGGCCGTGGCGACGGCTGAATTGCATTGCCTTCCCGGATGAAAAAAAAAGCGTTCGCCGACATGGCTCGGAGGAGGAATCTATGAGAATGCCTTGCCCTTGCCTGCCGTTTCGTGTGCCCTCCTGTTGTGTACGCTGTTGTTGTCCGGTGTAGCGAAGGGTGTGTATGTAGGGGTGGGTGGGTGTGTGTGTGTGTGTTTAGAAGGTCGATAGCTGCCGTCACGGCAGTCAAAGGTGTCGCGAAAAAGTGTGTTAGCCGTGGTTGGTTGGTTGGTTTGTGTGTTTTAAAGAGAAGGGACGAGAGAGAGAGAGAGAGTGAAAGTAGGTGGAGAGAGAGTGCGTTGCGTGTTGCCTAACTGCGTCCGCGAATATGGCAGTAGTTGGTGGTGGGCGTGCCCTTGCATGTGGCCCGGAAGGCGTGTCCGTTTCGCGGTAGTGGCACCGCTGCTGGCATATTCGGGAGATGGGAGGGGGCGCGAAAGGAGAAAGGAGACGCGGAGGCTTTAAAGACGGGGAGGGCGCGTGTGGGTGGCTCGCGCTGCGCTCGGCGGTTGTGTTTGTGCAACAAATGTGTTGCCGGGAGGGGACCGTTGTTGTGGTGCGGTTGTAGCCGCAGACGCGGCCGGCAGTGAACGTGAGACGACGGGTGCGGGCCGGGGCGGCGCATGTCGCCGGTGCCATGCCTTTTAAGAGCCGCGCGGTCGGGGGTGTGCGCACCGTGTGTCGTGTTGCGAGACGGCAGCATTTGTGCTGCGTGGCGTGGCGTGGCGTGGCGTGGCGTGGCGTGGCGTGGCGTGGCGTGGCGTGGGGGCGAGGAGAGCGAGCCGCGCGGTGTGCTTGGGCGCCGGAGAATGGCACACTGCGCCTGCCCGTTGAGGAGGCCGATGGCCGTGGTGTGGTGGAAATGGAGCGCGTCGGACGTGCACCAATGGGAAAGAGAAACAAAGCGGCGACAACGAACGAAAGGGGGAGGGAGGCCATTGTGTCACATGCGGCGGTGGGAGGAAAAAGAAAAAACAAAAACAAAACAAAAAAAAAAAACAAGAAACAAAGACGTAAGAAAGAGGAGAAACAACAAGGACAATGAGTCGTGCGTTCGCGAGGGGGGTGCGCGTGTCACTCCGGTACGCGCAGTGCGGGAATAGAGGCAGCGTCGGCACGGAGAAGCAAGCAAGCAAGCAAGCAAGGAAGGAAGGAAGGAAGGAAGGACGCACGCGCGCTGCGGCGTTTGGCGCGGTTTGCGGCTGGCGCCTTTGGTGGCAACGGCCAGGACAAGCAGCGGTGTATGGTGGTGTGCGGGGCGGACAGGGGCGGCGGCGGTGGTGGCCTGGGAGGAGGCGAGGCGAGGCGGCGCCGACGGTGGCGTGTGGTACGGCGAAAACGGGACGGACGGCGGATGTTGGAGAGGCGCCGCGCACGCAGACACATGGAAGGAAGGAACGAACGAACGCAAGGGAACAAATGGAGGGGGCGAATGTGGAGATGCGGGCAGGCGGTGGTGTTTGTGGGCATGTGGTGGGGAGAAGGGCGGGGGCGGGAGGACAGAGGCGAGGCGACTGCTTGCGTGCTCGCCCGCTCGCTCGCGTGTCTTTTGTTTTTGTGTTTGTGTTTCCATCGTTTGGTCGCCTTGGAGCCTGTCGGTCCCGTCCGTGTGTGGCCACGCTTCGGGCGCGTGTATGTTTGTACGTTTCGTTTGTTCGTCTTCTGCAGCAGAGGCGGTGCGCGGCAGTGGGAACGCCTGCCTGGCGGCTGGGACGGCCAGCAAATGCGGTTGGATGGGCGGCCACAGCACCGCACCTGTGCCCAAGGAGGCGACGCTGGCGGCGGGGCCCCCTCGGATGCGGCCGGCTGGGGCTGTGTGCGCTGCCGCCGCCGCCGCCGCTGCTGCTGGTGCAGCAGCAACGACGACGAACAACGAGTAAGCAAGAAGAGGACGAAGCGGATGGCTGGTGGGTGAGTGCATTTAGGCGGTCGACAAGGCAGTGCGTGATGTGGCGTTGTGACGGGGGTTTGCTCACGTGGCCTCGTTGTGTCGATGCGCAGGAAGATGAGATGCGGGCAGACGCAGACGCGTACAGAGAGACGAGCCCGGTCTGCAGCAGGATGTGGGGCGCGGCGCGCCGAGTGCAGAGCAGCGCGCGCCGCCTGGGCCGGGCTGGGCCCGCCCGGCGGCGGGCCGCGCTGTTGTCGCGGACGTGAGCGCCCCCTGGCGGGTGGTCGGAGGCGGCGCGGTGGACGTGTGTCCGGTTGGCCAGTGCACATTGCGAGTGGCTGGCTGGCGGTCGGCGGCGAGACGGGAGAGGAGGTATGTGTCGCGGGCGCCTTTGCTGCGCTGCGTCGTTGCGTGCCTGGGCGTGCGCCTGTCGACTGTGTGTGACTGTGTTGGGCGTTGTGCCACGTACGTGTGTGCTCGGCCGAAGGCGTCGGAAGAAAAAGAGAGAGAGAGACGGGCGGGGAAAGTGGGTCGGTGTGCGTGCGTCGCCCGTGATGCGATGATGTCGCGTCATGTCTTGTCTTTGCGAAACGGCTGCCGAGAGGTGTGTGGTGGCGAGCGGGAATGTGCGTTTGGTGGTTGCCGGCCGGCCGGCTGTTGTTGGTGGTTCCTCCTGTGGTTGTTTGTGCTGCTTTGATGGCAACGTGGAAGGACGCCGGTTTCCGTGCCTTGCGTGTGGTTGTGTCGACGGTGACTGGTTGGGGGTGTGCGCCGATGCACGTGCCATCATGTTGTCATGTTTGGGTCGTGAGTGTGTTTTTTGGCTGTGTTGTTGTGTACGGGAAGGGGGGGAGAGGCGGCGGCGGCGGGTGATAGTGCGTGCAGTAGTGCCGTTGCGACGGGCGTCGGGTGGAGCCGTGCGTAGTGGCGGTGGCGGAAAGGTGTAGGTTGCGGGAAGCGAGCCCGTCGCGTGTCGTTGTCGTCGTCGTCGTCGTCGTCGTCGACGGGGTCGCGTGCGCTGTGAATCGAGAGTGGCGGGAAAGGAGCAGCGTGCCGCTGTGTCGTGGTCGTTAGCAGAGGCCTGTGCTTGTCCGTTTGTTTTCTGTCGGACGCTTGGTGCGAGTTGTTTGTTTTGTTGCCGCCGCCGCGGTTGTTTTTGTTTGTCGGCTGTGCTGTGTCGGTGGGTCGGCGAGCTGTTTTGCGGTGCGTGAATGTGTTGGTGCAAAAGTGGCGGCGGCGTCATGGCTGCGACCGCGACGAGCCGCGGGCGCGCCATTGATGATGTTGAACACAGAGCGGCTGTGTGCAATGGGAGGCCTTGTGTACGGGTAGCGGTGTTGTCGTACGTGCATCCGGCCCGGTGCGGAAAGCGCCGTTGCGGTTGCGGGGTTGCCTCTGGTCGCGACGTGTGGTGCTCGGCTTTGTGGGTTTTGTGGTGCCCGTTTGGCCGGTGGGTGGTGTTTTTTGTGTGTTTTTGTTTTTGTTTTTTTTTTGTTGTGTGTGTGTGTGTGTGTGTGTGTGTGGTCGGTCTCTTTGGCGCTCGGTATATATCTGCCTCCTGCTCGGTCTTGCGGCGGTTTTGTCGACGTCGTCTGTAGTTTTTTTGCGGCTTGCCGACGACCGACCGACCGACCGACCGACCGACCGAACTACGACCTACCTGTGACAGCTACGTGTGGCGCCCGAAGGTGAACGTAACGTGACCTCGGCGCCCTTAGCCTAACCTAAGATGTCCGGCCGTAAGGTAGGTGCGGCCACCTGACGCCTCACGTCCGAACGCTTAACCTAACTTTGACGCCTAACCTAACTTTAACCCTTAACCTAACCCACGTCCAACCAACGTAACCTAACCTAACCCAAGCGACGCCAACCCTAACCTAAGGTGTTGTACAGTGCGAATGTCGAAGGCATGTTATAGTCGTAGGTGGAGAGCACTGCACGCAACAAGCGGCTACACGGGTAGCAGGGGTTGTGTGGCGTGGGCTGGGCGGTTTGTGTTAGGTTAGATGGCCTTGGGCAAGTACAGAAAGGGGGCAACAGCAGCCTCAACGGGTGCGGGGACCAAGCAGCAATCGGTATTGTTTGTCAACTGTCGAAGCTGCGTTGGTACAGTACCGGAACCGCAAGCGCTGACAGAGAAAGCACCGAAGCTCTGCAATCGTTATAAGGTACAGAAAGCTGGCTGACGCCAGGGATAAATTCTGCCGAAATTGTCACAAAGGTACGGACGGTGTTTTAGAAAGGCTCGATTGCATGCAACCGGTGGTGGTGTGTTCGTCGCTGTTTAGTAGTGGTTTTGATCCTGTAGTGAAGTAGAAGTGGGTGGTTCCTGTGAAATATTGTGGGTGGAGGTTACACTCAACAACCGAGCTAGGTTTAATAATAATTGGCTCCTTTGACCGACCTCCCGACGCAGCAGCATTAGTGGCAGAACAACGGAGAGACGGATTTGGAAACACATTTCACATACATTTTCCTCAGCATGTTAGGGTCTTAGGTGGAGATTTCAATGTACCCGATATAGACTGGGACACTCAGATGATGTTCAGGACGGGTGGTTGGGGGACAGAGAGCATCGAGTGACATTATACTGAGTGCACTGTCCGAAAAGTACCTCGAGCAAAATGAACAGAGAACCGACTCGTGGAGATGACATCGTGGACCTACTGATGACAAACAGACCCGAACGTGTTTCGACTCTGTATGTGCAGAACAGGGACGCAGTGATCATAAGGCCGTTGCAGGGAGGACGGTGTATCTGTTTGGCTAGCAAGAGTAATAGAAGGCAGATTTCCAGACGACCTGACAGATGAAAACGCAAATGCCTGTTCCGACACTGACAATGTTGAGTGTTCATGGAGAAAGTGCAAGGCAATGGTAAAAATGCGTTTTTAGACAGGTACGTGCCGAGTGTAGAACTGTGAGGGATGGGAAAAAAAACCCACCGTGGTATACTACTACAACAACAACAACGTTAGGAAACTATTGCGAAAGCAAAGAGAGCTTCACCCAAAGTTTAAAACGCAGCCAAAATCCTCCGAGACAAACGGGAAGCTAAACGATGTCAAAGTGAGCGTAAGGAGGGCTATGCGTGAAGCGTTCAGTGAATTCGAAAGTAGAACAAACCCTATGTACCGACCGACGTTGACAGAAAATGCTAGGACGTTGCGGTCTTGCGTTGAATCGGTAAGTGGCTCGAAACAGCATATCCAGACACTCCGGCATGGCGATGGCATTGAAACAGAGGATGACACGCGTAAAGCTGTGGTGAAATACCTAAGCACCTGTTTCCAAAGCTGTTTCACAGAGGACGGACCGCACTCTGCAGTTCCGTCTTCTAAATGCTCGCACGAACGAGAAACTGGCTGACATCGAAGTAAGTGTCCAAGGAGGAATGGGAAAGTCCGCCGGACCCGACGGGATTACCAATTCGCGATTCCTACACAGGGTACGCGAAACAACCTGCCCCCCTCCTAACAGCCGTGTACCGCAAGTCTCTGGAGAGGAAGGGAGGGTTCCAAATGATTGGAAAAGAGCACAGGTAGTCCCAGTCGTCGAGCAGATGCGCAAAACCATAGACCCATATCTCTGACGTCGATGTGTTGTAGAACATGTTGTTTGCTCGAGTATCATGTCGTTTGTGGAAACTCCAGAGTCTACTATGTAGGAATCAACATGGATTCCGGAAACAGCGATCGTGTGTGAGACCCGGCTCGCTTTATTTGCCCATGAGACCCAGAAAGCTCCCAGGTGGATGCCATTGTCCTTGACGTCCGGAAGGCGTTCGAGACAGCTCCGCACCGTCGCCTGATCAACGACGTAAGAGTCTACAGAATATCAGACCAACTGTGTGGCTGGATTGAAGAGATGTCAGCAGACGGAACACAGCATGTTGTTATCGATGGAGAGACAGACGTCTACAGACGTTAAAGTAACCCCTGGCGTGCCACGGGGGAGTGTTATGGGACCATTGCTTTTTCACAATTCACATCATATAAATGACCTAGTAGATAGTGGCGGACGTTCCATGCGTCGTTTCGCGGATGATGCTGTATGTAGTATACAGAGAGGTTGCAGGACGATCGGCAGCGGATAGGCACCCGGTGCAGGGGGAGTGGCAACTGTCCCCTTAACATAGACAAATGTAATGTATTGCGAATATACAGAAAGAAGGATCCTTTACTGTGTGATTGATTATATGATAGCGGGACAAACACTGGTAGCTGTGACGTCTGTAAAATATGTATCTGGGAGTAGGCGTGCGGAATGATTTGGAAGTGGAATGATGATCAGATAAAAGTAAATTGTTGGTAAGGCGGGTACCAGGTTGAGATGCATTGGGAGAATGCTTAGCAAAAACAAAAAAATGTAGTCCATCAACAAAGGAGGTGGCTTACAGAAACACGCGTTCGACCGACCCATACGTGAGTGTTGCCCACCAGTGTGGGACCCGTAGCAGGTCGGGTTGACGGAGGAAGATAGAGAAAGATCCAACGTTTTCGTCACAGGGGTATGTGGTAACCGTGATAGCGTTACGGAGATGGCTAAGTGGCAGACTCTGCAAGGGAGGCGCCCTGCATCGCGGTGTAGCTTGCTCGCCAGGTTTTTCTCGAGAGGGTGCGTTTCCGGATGAGGTATCGAACATATTGCTTCCCCGTACGTATATACCTCCCGAGGAGATCCCGAATGTAACAGTAGAGAGATTCGAGCGCGCACGGAGGCTTTCAGACAGTCGTTCTTCCCGCGTAACATACGCGACTGGAACGGCAAAGGGTGGTAATGACAGTGGCACGTAAAGTGCCCTCCGCCACACACCGTTGGGTGGCTTGCGGCGTACAAATGTAGGAGGTCGGCTGTCGTGTGTGCTTGAAGGCAGATGCGGTGTGTCTGTCGTTGCGGACGGCGGTCAGCCCCCCTCGCGTAAGCGGCGAGGGGCGGCGGCGCTCGGTTGGCCGGTGCCGATGTTGCGCAGGCGGCGCCCGTTTTCTTTGCGGCGGGCAATTTTGTGAGAAACGGGCGCGAATGTTGGCGGGCGAGGTGGCCCGACGGCTGCGGGCCGATCGGGAAACGGTGGGAGGGCGATGGGGCGGCGGAGGTGCGTTTGCACGGCCGGCATCGCCGCACGCCTCCGCTTGTGTGGCTGTGGCGGCGGCCGCGCTGGCCGGGCTGGCGCGGCGACGGTGTGGCAGTTTTGCCGAAGGTTTGGCCATTGTGGCGGGTCGTCGGCTGGGGCTGTGGGGGCGGCATGTGGGCGGGGGCGGCGATTCTCGGCGGGCCGAGCCAGGCTGTAGCGCGCGGTAGCTGCAGTTTGGCCGTGGTTTGCGGCGCTGCCGTGGCGACTGGTTGGCGACTGTGGTGTGGCCGTGTGTAGCCCCATCCTCGGTGGTTTGCCAAGGCCTTGACCACGTGGCGCGCTACTGCACGATGCCGGCCCGCTGCGTGAAGTGCGCCGACTCCCACCAGAGTCGGGACTGCACTAAGAAGAGGGAGGAGGCGCCCAAGTGCTGCAACTGTAGCGAGCCACATGTGGCGAGCTACAGAGGCTGCGCCGCCTTCAAGCGCCGCCCACAGCAGCAAGGACGTGCGGCACCCGCACGAAAGGTGCAACCAGGCACCAGCTTCGCCTCTGCCACCAAGGGGGAGCCTTCGGGCGCCCCCAGGGGGCGGCAGGTGGACTTCCCGGCCATCACGACGTCTAACCAGACGGCCGGCACCCAGGAGGACCAGCATCAGGGTGGACGACAATCCCGTCCCCCCACAACTGCCACGCCGCAAGCCGCAACTGCGGCACCTCCAGCCGCAACACCAGGAGCTGTAGCAGCAGACCTGGGAGCCTTGATGAGCTCCCTCTCTGCCCTGCTGCAGCAACTGCCGGTGCTTGTCACCGCCGTAACGGGGGCCCTCCAGGCCGCTACCGTCCCCACGAAGCCACACCATGGATAACGTCCTTATCCATGGTCTGACCATCTGTGGCTTCAATGCCAACAGCCTGTTCCCGCAGCAAGGTGAGTTTCGTCAGTTCATGCAGGACGAGTCCATCGACCTGTGTCTGATCCGCGAAACTCACCTCAAGCCAGGTGTTCACGTGAAGGTAGCAAACTACGTTTGCTACCGGAACGACAGGCCGACGGCAGGCGGGGGGACCGCCATTTACGTCCGCGCCTCACTCCGGCACCACCAGGTGCTGCTCCCAGCCATGGCCACCCTGGAAGCCACCGGGGTGAACGTCACCACGGCTGCGGGGCAGATAACCTTCGTGGCCGCATACAGGCGGCCGCGTGGACACCTCCAGGAGGCGGACGTCGACGCGCTGTTGACGTTTGGGGGTAGGACATTCATTGCGGGTGACTTCAATGCGAAGCACCCGGAATGGAACTCCCGCCTCACGAACGTCAGTGGCCGCCGACTTCTTCGCGCTGCCCAGAGGAATGGCGCCCTCGTCCTGGGCCCACGGGAACACACCATCTTCCCGGCTAGGGGGCGGTCTGACGTGCTCGACGTGGCCGTCATCAAAGGAATCGGGCACCACACGACCGCCACCACGCGGTGCGCGATGTCGTCCGACCACCTGCCGGTGGTCTACGAGATCGACATCGCTGGAGCCACGCTCCCGCCACGTCGGCGGACGTACCGGCGCCTGGACGGCGACCAATTCCAGGACAATGTCCTGGCGTCCCTGGCGGACTCACCTGACCCCGCGGCAGTGGGGGCGGATGCCGCCCTTCAATTCTTCACTCGCCAGCTGCTGCAAGCAGCCGACGCGGCCTCCCCTCCCCCTCCACAGGGTACCAGGGACTTCTCCCGTAACCTGCCGCCCCACATCCGGGACGCAATACGGGAGAAGAACCGCCTCTTTCGGGAGTGGCAGCTCACCCGCCAACCCGCGACGAAACGGCGCCTCAACCGCATGCGGAGAGAAATCAAAGCGGCGGCTGAGGCGCACAGGAACCAAGTCTGGACGGACATCGTCGCCTCCCTCAACCCCGAGGACGGCAGCGCGT
Organism: Schistocerca nitens; assembly: GCF_023898315.1. Taxonomy (NCBI): domain Eukaryota; kingdom Metazoa; phylum Arthropoda; class Insecta; order Orthoptera; family Acrididae; genus Schistocerca; species Schistocerca nitens. The sequence continues at coordinate 132,423 of NW_026046030.1, forward strand.
GGCGGACTGTGAAGTCCTTTTTACGCAGAAGGCAGCGCGTCCCGCCTCTGCTCGTCGGACAAGAGGTCGTCTGCAGCCCGGACGGCAAAGCAGGTGCCCTGGCGGACCACTTCGAGCTGTCATTCACCCCGGTGGATGACAACGTAGACGAAGAACACCTCCACCGGGTTGAAGAGCAGCTCCCTGTGTTCCTGGAAGCCAGGGACGACGCAGACGTAATCGACCCCATCTCCGACGAGGAGGTGGCCGCGCAGATCACAGCGCTCAACACCAAGAAGGCTGGCGGTGCTGACGGCGTCACCAACCATCTGCTGAGGAGCCTGCCGGCGGGTGCATACCCGTTCCTGGCAGGCATCTTCAATCAGGTCCTTCGCTCTGGGGTCTACCCCACTGTATGGAAACATGCAGAGGTGGTGGCAATCCCCAGGGCGAACAAGGACCCACGGGACGCCGCCAACTACAGGCCCATCAGCCTGCTGCCGGCGCTCTCGAAGGTGTTCGAGCGCCTGTACGCCAGACGACTGCTCCGCCACGTGTCAGCAGAAGGCATCATCCCTGATGAGCAGTTCGGTTTTAGGAGGGGCCATTCCACCGTCCACCAGCTGATGCGGCTGGTGGAAGAAGCCATGCGCGCCCTGGAGACTCGGGAATACCTTGGGGCGGTGTTCCTGGACGTCTCCAGGGCATTCGACTCCGTGTGGCACGACGGCCTCGTGTACAAACTCTTCGTGCACGGGGTACCGACGTCGCACGGAGTCCTCCTCCGCTCATATCTAGCCGAGCGGTCCTTCCATGTCAGACTGGACGATGGGACATCCACCCATCGACACATCCGTGCTGGAGTGCCGCAGGGGTCCGTCCTTGGGCCTCTATTGTACTCCCTCTACACCGCCGACGCTCCGCGCGTGACGCCGGTGAAGTTGGCGCTATATGCCGACGACACTGCGCTGTTCGTGCGGAGCATGAAGGCGGTCGAGATGCGCCGTCTTCTTCAAAGAGGTTGCGAGGCCCTTGGCGCCTGGTCGACCAAGTGGCGCCTCAAGCAAAACGCGGCGAAGAGCCAGGCGGTGGTCTTCACGAGACGACCACTGCCGCCTGATCTTCCGCCAGTCACCATCATGGGCAGCCCCGTCCCATGGAGCAAGACTGGCCGCTACCTGGGTGTCACATTGGACCACAAGCTGACATGGAAGCCCCACATCGAGGACGTCAGGGGCAGAGCAATAGGGCGCCTACGCGTCCTGTACCCTCTGCTCAATCCCTCGTCTGCGCTGCCACCTCACCACGGCATCACGCTGTATCTGGCGCTGGTACGTCCAGTGCTGGAGTACGCAGCTGTGGTGTGGGGCAACGCGGCCGAAACACACATCAGCAAGCTGCAGAGGGTGCAGAACAGGGCGCTCAAGCTCGCTCTGCGCCTGCCGAGGTTATACTCGACCGCTCGGCTACACGAGCAGACGGGAATCCCCCTCCTCCGCGACCGATTCAAGCAATCGGCGCGGGCGTTCTACGAGCGGACCGAACAGTCCGAAAACCGGCTCATCAGGGATCTGGGCCACCCTACACATCACAGGCCAACAACTCGTTGGCCTGACCTGTTGCGGGAATGAAAACTTCCGCAACAGAGACAGGACATCTACATCCAAGGAAACCAGAGGCCAATCCATTACGAGAGGCAGCACTTCCAAAGTGTAAGGTTTACGCAGGAATAGCAGAAGACTGCTTAGCCTGCTCCTGCACGGGTCAGGGCAGACCCGTAAGGTAGATGGTAGGTAGGTAGGTAGGTAGGCGCGGCGGCGCATTCCGAGTTAGCATGCCGTGCGAGCAGGACCACGCTACTCAGGCGCAGGGTGTGGCGGACCGCTGCCCTGCGGGACTGGCCCGGGCGACCGAGCCAGCCCCGTCGGCGGCCCCGTCCGGCCCCCCACGTACGACGACGCAGCAACAGACAACTGACGTCGCAATGGCACAGCCAAGGCGCACTAGCCCGCTCACGGCGGAGCAGCTGTTCGTCGTTATGACCGGTATAGCGGAGGGCGGGAAAAATCCCAGACACGATTTCTATGAACGAGCATACCGCCATTTCCTACGTCATCTGATGTCAATCGGTCACGTGGATTTCGAAGAGGAGAGAGTACCGACGGGAGCCCTGCCAGGCGTGTCGAGGGAAGACGACACTGTTCTGCCAGCGGCGGCCCCGTTGAGTGCTGCACCACCAGGCCCAGTTACAGAAGAAACTGGTGTACTGCTGTCTGCCACTCCGGTCTCTTCCAGTCAAGAGACCACAGAGAAACCGATCGCTGGACCGCCAGGCGTGACGACAGAAGACGTCACCGTCCTGCCGCGGGACAGCATGATCCCAGAGGCTAACCTCGGCGACCTGATCGAGGCGGTAGCCATGGATACTACACAGCCCTCTAGAAAGAGGCCTGCAGCGGCGGAGGAGGACGAGTCCTCCGCAAACTCTGATTCTTCTTTCAGGAGGAGTCAGAAGAAGAAGATGCCGGAAGCTCCTGCCCCCTCTGAGGCAGAACAGGAGACCGACGACGGCTTCGTTGTCCCGAAGCGGCGGCACACTGCTCGGGCCAAACGGCTTGAGACTGTGCAGCCGCTGCCGACAACGAACGCCTTCGTCGACGTACCAGAAGAGCAAGAGGCCATGGATGCAGCTGAGGCACCCAAGAGGCGGGCACCCGCTCCGCCTCCGATCACCGTGTCGTGGAAGGACACGTACGAGTCCTTCCTCGATAAGTTCAAGGCGATGTCCTCCGCCAAGGTCAAATGCGCTGGTCGGGACTTGTACAAAGTCTCGGTCAGCTCAATGGAGGAGTATCGAGCTGCCATGCGGCTCATTGAGGAGGAGAAGCTTCACTGCTTCACCCACAATGCTGAGCCAGTGAAGCAGCTGAAGGTGGTCTTCCGCCGCCTTCCGCTTAAAATGGAGACGGAACATCTGAAGAGAGAACTAGCCGAGCTGGGCTACATGGCCAGCTCGGTCACGCTCATGAAGTCTCCCAGGACGAGGAGACCGATGCCACTGTTCTTAGTTGTCCTTCCGGACAACTTTGAAAACCGCAAGATTTTCCAGGTACAGATGGTGGCCCGGATCGGTGTGGAAGTGGAGCCACTCAAGGCCAAGGGGAGGCGCGCCCAGTGCTTCTCCTGCCAAGGCCTTGACCACGTGGCGCGCTACTGCACGATGCCGGCCCGCTGCGTGAAGTGCGCCGACTCCCACCAGAGTCGGGACTGCACTAAGAAGAGGGAGGAGGCGCCCAAGTGCTGCAACTGTAGCGAGCCACATGTGGCGAGCTACAGAGGCTGCGCCGCCTTCAAGCGCCGCCCACAGCAGCAAGGACGTGCGGCACCCGCACGAAAGGTGCAACCAGGCACCAGCTTCGCCTCTGCCACCAAGGGGGAGTCTTCGGGCGCCCCCAGGGGGCGGCAGGTGGACTTCCCGGCCATCACGGTGTCTAACCAGACAGCCGGCACCCAGGAGGACCAACATCAGGGTGGACGACAATCCCGTCCCCCCACAACAGCCACGCCGCAAGCCGCAACTGCGGCACCTCCAGCCGCAACACCAGGAGCTGTAGCAGCAGACCTGGGAGCCTTGATGAGCTCCCTCTCTGCCCTGCTGCAGCAACTGCCGGTGCTTGTCACCGCCGTAACGGGGGCCCTCCAGGCCGCTACCGTCCCCACGAAGCCACACCATGGATAACGTCCTTATCCATGGTCTGACCATCTGTGGCTTCAATGCCAACAGCCTGTTCCCACAGCAAGGTGAGTTTCGTCAGTTCATGCAGGACGAGTCCATCGACCTGTGTCTGATCTGCGAAACTCACCTCAAGCCAGGTGTTCACGTGAAGGTAGCAAACTACGTTTGCTACCGGAACGACAGGCCGACGGCAGGCGGGGGGACCGCCATTTACGTCCGCGCCTCACTCCGGCACCACCAGGTGCTGCTCCCAGCCATGGCCACCCTGGAAGCCACCGGGGTGAACGTCACCACGGCTGCGGGGCAAATAACCTTCGTGGCCGCATACAGGCGGCCGCGTGGACACCTCCAGGAGGCGGACGTCGACGCGCTGTTGACGTTTGGGGGTAGGACATTCATTGCGGGTGACTTCAATGCGAAGCACCCGGAATGGAACTCCCGCCTCACGAACGTCAGTGGCCGCCGACTCCTTCGCGCTGCCCAGAGGAATGGCGCCCTGGTCCTGGGCCCACGGGAACACACCATCTTCCCGGCCAGGGGGCGGTCTGACGTGCTCGACGTGGCCGTCATCAAAGGAATCGGGCACCACACGACCGCCACCACGCGGTGCGCGATGTCGTCCGACCACCTGCCGGTGGTCTACGAGATCGACATCGCTGGAGCCACGCTCCCGCCACGTCGGCGGACGTACCGGCGCCTGGACGGCGACCAATTCCAGGACAATGTCCTGGCGTCTCTGGCGGACTCACCTGACCCCGCGGCAGTGGGGGCGGATGCCGCCCTTCAATTCTTCACTCGCCAGCTGCTGCAAGCAGCCGACGCGGCCTCCCCTCCCCCTCCACAGGGTACCAGGGACTTCTCCCGTAACCTGCCGCCCCACATCCGGGACGCAATACGGGAGAAGAACCGCCTCTTTCGGGAGTGGCAGCTCACCCGCCAACCCGCGACGAAACGGCGCCTCAACCGCATGCGGAGAGAAATCAAAGCGGCGGCTGAGGCGCACAGGAACCAAGTCTGGACGGACATCGTCGCCTCCCTCAACCCCGAGGACGGCAGCGCGTGGCGGACTGTGAAGTCCTTTTTACGCAGAAGGCAGCGCGTCCCGCCTCTGCTCGTCGGACAAGAGGTCGTCTGCAGCCCGGACGGCAAAGCAGGTGCCCTGGCGGACCACTTCGAGCTGTCATTCACCCCGGTGGATGACAACGTAGACGAAGAACACCTCCACCGGGTTGAAGAGCAGCTCCCTGTGTTCCTGGAAGCCAGGGACGACGCAGACGTAATCGACCCCATCTCCGACGAGGAGGTGGCCGCGCAGATCACAGCGCTCAACACCAAGAAGGCTGGCGGTGCTGACGGCGTCACCAACCATCTGCTGAGGAGCCTGCCGGCGGGTGCATACCCGTTCCTGGCAGGCATCTTCAATCAGGTCCTTCGCTCTGGGGTCTACCCCACTGTATGGAAACATGCAGAGGTGGTGGCAATCCCCAAGGCGAACAAGGACCCACGGGACGCCGCCAACTACAGGCCCATCAGCCTGCTGCCGGCGCTCTCGAAGGTGTTCGAGCGCCTGTACGCCAGACGACTGCTCCGCCACGTGTCAGCAGAAGGCATCATCCCTGATGAGCAGTTCGGTTTTAGGAGGGGCCATTCCACCGTCCACCAGCTGATGCGGCTGGTGGAAGAAGCCATGCGCGCCCTGGAGACTCGGGAATACCTTGGGGCGGTGTTCCTGGACGTCTCCAGGGCATTCGACTCCGTGTGGCACGACGGCCTCGTGTACAAACTCTTCGTGCACGGGGTACCGACGTCGCACGGAGTCCTCCTCCGCTCATACCTAGCCGAGCGGTCCTTCCATGTCAGACTGGACGATGGGACATCCACCCATCGACACATCCGTGCTGGAGTGCCGCAGGGGTCCGTCCTTGGGCCCCTATTGTACTCCCTATACACCGCCGACGCTCCGCGCGTGACGCCGGTGAAGTTGGCGCTATATGCTGACGACACTGCGCTGTTCGTGCGGAGCATGAAGGCGGTCGAGATGCGCCGTCTTCTTCAAAGAGGTTGCGAGGCCCTTGGCGCCTGGTCGACCAAGTGGCGCCTCAAGCAAAACGCGGCGAAGAGCCAGGCGGTGGTCTTCACGAGACGACCACTGCCGCCTGATCTTCCGCCAGTCACCATCATGGGCAGCCCCGTCCCATGGAGCAAGACTGGCCGCTACCTGGGTGTCACATTGGACCACAAGCTGACATGGAAGCCCCACATCGAGGACGTCAGGGGCAGAGCGATAGGGCGCCTACGCGTCCTGTACCCTCTGCTCAATCCCTCGTCTGTGCTGCCACCTCACCACGGCATCACGCTGTATCTGGCGCTGGTACGTCCAGTGCTGGAGTACGCGGCTGTGGTGTGGGGCAACGCGGCCGAAACACACATCAGCAAGCTGCAGAGGGTGCAGAACAGGGCGCTCAAGCTCGCTCTGCGCCTGCCGAGGTTATACTCGACCGCTCGGCTACACGAGCAGACGGGAATCCCCCTCCTCCGCGACCGCTTCAAGCAATCGGCGCGGGCGTTCTACGAGCGGACCGAACAGTCCGAAAACCGGCTCATCAGGGATCTGGGCCACCCTACACACCACAGGCCAACAACTCGTTGGCCTGACCTGTTGCGGGAATGAAAACTTCCGCAACAGAGACAGGACATCTACATCCAAGAAAACCAGAGGCCAATCCATTACGAGAGGCAGCACTTCCAAAGTGTAAGGTTTACGCAGGAATAGCAGAAAACTGCTTAGCCTGCTCCTGCACGGGTCAGGGCAGACCCGTAAGGTAGATGGTAGGTAGGTAGGTAGGCGCGGCGGCTATTCTCTGCCGCCGTGCTTGCCGCCTGCCGCTCTCGCTCTCGCTCTCGTGTGCGTACGCGCGTCGTCCGTCGAAATAATGGCAGATCAGGCGGCTACGAACGAGACTGCTGCGGCACCCGCCGCCACCGGCACGACGAAGAAGGCCAAGTCTGCGGCGTCTGCGAAGAAGCCGCGCGCCAAGCCTGCGCACCCGCGCACCTCTGAGATGGTGACGGCCGCCATCAAGAGTCTGAAGGAGCGCGGCGGCTCGTCGCTGCAGGCGATCAAGAAGTACATTGCCGCGCACTACAAGCTGGACGCGGAGAAGCTGGCGCCCTTTATCAAGAAGTACCTCAAGTCGGCCGTCGTGGCTGGCGAGCTGGTGCAGACGAAGGGGAAGGGCGCGTCCGGCTCTTTCAAGCTTGCCGGCGCCGGCGGCGGGGCGGCCGAGGGCGGCAAGGCCCGTGCCGGCGGTGCGAAGAAGAAGCGCGCCGCTCCGGCCAGCAAGGAGAAGAAGGGCGCCCGTGCGGCCGGCGCAAAGAAGGCTGGTGGCGTGAAGGCGGCGACCGGTCGGAAGGCGGGCGCCGCCAAGAAGGCGTCTGCGGCGTCGGCGGCTCCCGCGGGTGCGAAGAAGGCGGCTGCGGCCAAGCCGGCCAAGGCCAAGTCGCCGTCGAAGGCGAAGAAGGCCGCCAAGGTTCCGACGAAGAAGCCGAAGGCGCCGCGCCCGAAGAAGGCGACGACGCCGTCTAAGGCGAAGGCGTCGCCCAAGAAGAAGAAGTGAAGTGAAGTAAAGTAAAGAAAGGAAAGGGGAAGGGCTGGCGCTTGACCCCGTCGTCCCCCACCCCCCTCCCCCGCGTCGTCTAGTGGCGCGCGATGGCACGGCTGCGCGCGGCCCAAAACGGCCCTTCTCAGGGCCATCAGAGGACGTCGGGAAGGCGTTGATTGTCGTGCCTGGCGCGTTGTGTTGTGTTGTTTGGGTGGCCGTGCGTGCATGCGCCGGTGTGTGTGTGTGTGTGTGTGTGTGGTTGGTTGATGTTTGTGTGGCGTTTCTGTATGACCCTTGTGGGTACTGTTTGCGTGCCGTGGTGGATGGATTGTGGGGCCGGTGGCGGTAGGCGGCGGCGCGCGGTAGCGGAGCGGTTGTGGCCGTTTTTTTGTTTTGTGTTTTGTATTTTGTGCGGCGGCCGACGGTTGGTTTCTCATGTTTCTGGAGACTCTGCTTGCTTTGCGGATGGCGCGTCTTGTTTTTGTGTGTGTGTGTCCTCTGTCTCTGAAAGGGAGACGTTGAGACGTGGAAGTGGCCGGCGGGAATTGGGAAGGCGCGGTGGCGCCTCGGAGACGGCGGCGGCCAGCCACCCGTGGGTGACGTCGTCCGGCTGTTTGTTTGTGTGTGTGTGTGTGTGTGTGTGTACTGAAGGGGGTGGGGTGTTGATGACGTCGAATGTGATTGTTGGCGAGAGCGGCTGTGGACGGGAGGGTGGGAATTGTGGTGGTTGTTTTAACGGGGCTAGAGAGAGAGGCTGGGCGGCAAGACCGACAAAAGTTTTGCTCGCGACGGAGAGATGTTAGTGGCCCTGAAAAGGGCCGTTTTTGTGTTGCGCGCGTGCGGTGCCGTGCCGCGGCTAAGCGGTTTAGGCGCGCTCGCCGCGGATGCGGCGCGCGAGCTGGATGTCCTTGGGCATGATGGTGACGCGCTTGGCGTGGATTGCGCACAGGTTGGTGTCTTCGAAGAGGCCGACGAGGTAGGCCTCGCTGGCCTCCTGCAGGGCCATGACTGCGGAGCTCTGGAAGCGCAGGTCGGTCTTGAAGTCCTGGGCGATCTCGCGCACTAGGCGCTGGAACGGCAGCTTGCGGATGAGCAGCTCTGTGCTCTTCTGGTAGCGCCTGATTTCTCGCAGGGCGACGGTGCCCGGCCTGTAGCGGTGGGGCTTCTTGACGCCGCCGGTGGCGGGCGCGCTCTTCCTCGCCGCCTTGGTGGCGAGCTGTTTGCGCGGCGCCTTTCCGCCGGTGGACTTGCGGGCCGTTTGCTTTGTGCGGGCCATAGCGGTTAGCGGTGCGTGCGGTAGCGAAGCGTCCGGTGCTGCCTTGACAACGGGCCCGCGCGGGCCCGCGCTGCGCTTATATGCCCTCGGTGCGCGTGGTGGGGGGAGGGCGGGCCAGAGTCTATATAGGGGGGCGGCGCGCGCTCACGGCGCACCGTAGCCGACTCGCTAGCGCCGGGTGAGGAGCTGCCGCTTGTGCTTTTTTTGCTTGAGGAGGAGGAAGAATGACAGGCCGCGGCAAGGGAGGAAAGGGGCTGGGGAAGGGTGGCGCCAAGCGGCACCGCAAGGTGTTGCGCGACAACATCCAGGGCATCACGAAGCCCGCCATCCGCCGCCTGGCTCGCAGGGGCGGCGTGAAGCGCATCTCTGGTCTGATCTACGAGGAGACCCGCGGAGTGCTGAAGGTGTTCCTGGAGAACGTGATCCGCGACGCGGTGACGTACACTGAGCACGCCAAGCGCAAGACTGTGACGGCCATGGACGTGGTGTACGCCCTGAAGAGGCAGGGGCGCACCCTGTACGGTTTCGGCGGTTAGGCAGGCAGCCGGTGTGCTGTGCTGTGGCCTTCCCGCGGCCGTGCCGTTGCCCGTGCTTGGTGGGAGAGACGAAAAACGGCCCTTTTCAGGGCCACCACACTGTTCGGAAATTGAAAAGTGCGAAAGGGTCTGTGTTGCCTGCCTGCCTCTGTGTTTGTTGTTGTTGTGCGCCTCTGTTGCTTTGCGTGCGTGCGTTCCGTTTGGAGATTCGACGTGACGTGTGTGTGTGATGGATGCGGGAGGGCGCGGCTGAGTCCGGTGTGTGCGTGGTTTGTTTGTGGCGCGGGCCGGGACCATCGATCGGATCAGCTGTTTGGTTTGGTTTGTGCTGTGCCTGTGTGTTTGGAGAGCGCGCGCGGCGGCCCCGCGTGTCGTCCGTCGTCGGGCCGTTACGCGCTGTGTGTGTGTCGCGCGCGCTCTTTTAATTATGAACATATTAACAATGATCACATCACATTATTGGTGTATTGATGTCGTTGTCGTTGTTTGGAACGCGACTGTGCGTGCGTGGAGGGGTGCAGAAAAAATGTGTGTGTGTGTTCGGCCACACGGGCTGTGGACAAGATGGCGGACGTGCGCCGGCGCCGGCTGCGAATGAATGACTGTGGACGTTGTTGTAAAGTGCGGCGAGGACGACGGAAACTTTGCTTTGGACGTAGGTTTGTGTGGTGGCCCTGAAAAGGGCCGATTGTTGTGAGGCGAGCCGGCAAGGCAAAGGCGCGTTTGCGTTTGCGTGCAGGGAGCACGCAAGCGCAGCGCCGCGGTCCCTGTTTAGGCCTTCTTCTCGGTCTTCTTTGGCAGCAGGACGGCCTGGATGTTGGGCAGGACACCACCCTGTGCGATGGTGACGCCCGACAAGAGCTTGTTGAGCTCCTCGTCGTTGCGGATGGCGAGCTGCAGGTGGCGCGGGATGATGCGCGTCTTCTTGTTGTCGCGGGCCGCGTTTCCGGCCAGCTCGAGCACCTCAGCCGCGAGGTACTCCATGACGGCGGCGAGGTAGACGGGCGCCCCGGCGCCGACGCGCTCGGCGTAGTTTCCCTTGCGCAGGAGGCGGTGGATTCTGCCGACCGGGAACTGGAGCCCAGCCCTGCTTGAGCGGGACTTTGACTTGCCCTTGACTTTGCCTCCCTTTCCGCGTCCGGACATGGCGTTTGGCTAGTGGCGTAAGCGTGAAACACGTAACCGTAACGGTGCGAGCCGCAGCGAGTCGAGCAGCGGAGTGCGTGCGTGTGCCGGCGGCGGCGGGGTGGGGGTCCCTTTATGGGCTCGGGTGCGGCGGCCGGTTGCGCGCGCGCCCCATTGGTCGGCGGCCGCAACAGGGCGAGCTGGTAAAGGTGCGGTGTTGCGGTAGCGGCGGGTGCCACTGTGTGGGGAGACGCTGACTAGAGCGGAGCGCTTGCTGCTTGTTGTTGTACGTTCGAGATGCCGCCCAAGACTAGCGGGAAGGCCGCCAAGAAGGCCGGCAAGGCGCAGAAGAACATTTCGAAGGGCGACAAGAAGAAGAAGCGCAAGAGGAAGGAGAGCTATGCCATCTACATCTACAAGGTGCTGAAGCAGGTGCACCCCGACACGGGCATCTCGTCGAAGGCGATGAGCATCATGAACAGCTTCGTGAACGACATTTTCGAGCGCATTGCGGCCGAGGCGTCTCGCCTGGCGCACTACAACAAGCGCTCGACCATCACGTCCCGCGAGATCCAGACGGCTGTGCGGCTCTTGCTGCCTGGCGAGCTGGCCAAGCACGCCGTGAGCGAGGGCACGAAGGCGGTGACCAAGTACACGAGCTCCAAGTAAGGAGGGGAGGTTGTTACTTCGGCTCTTGGAAGGAAGGAAGCTCCCTCCGTTGCGAGAGCGGCAAAACGGCCCTTTTCAGGGCCACCAAATTGCCTTTGCGGGAAGAGCGGAATTGTGTGTGTGTGTGTGTGTGTGTGTGTGTGTGTGTGTGAGAGGGGGGCGGCATAGCTACCCGGTTTGGTTGTGGTTGCGAGGCAGCTGGTGGTGTGGTCTCGAATGTGGTTGTGGTTACTGGGGTACGGCCGCGAGGGTTTGGTTGCCGCCGGTGTGACGTGGAATGCGTGCACGAGTCCTGGCGTGGTTGTTTGTCGACACATAGATAGATAGATAGATAGATAGATAGATAGATAGGAGGTGTTGGTGCTGTCTGTGGCGCTGATTCATTTCTTTGTCTCCGTCTGCCCGGTTAGTCACGTGACTGCAATTGAAAGTCCTCGCGATTGATTGATTGTTGGCTGTTGTCACCGTTACGGCCGTCTGCGGGTGTCTGTTGTCACATCATACATGATGGCGAGGGTGAAATGTTGTGTTGCCGTCGACTATTCCCTTTGCTGTACGGCGCGTTGGTGTGTTGGTTGACGTTTTAAATGGACGTGTCGTACTATCATGCATATCCATTACGATGTCGCCAAGAAATGTACGGGCGGGTGGGGTAGGCGACACGCACGGTTGCCCTTGATTTGTGATGATAGCCGTTTCTTGCAGTTTGACTGATGATTGATTGGACTGTTGTGCGCACGCACGTCATTCAAGGTGCACGTGTGTTCGGTTGAGTACAGTAAGCGTGAGGCTATGGGCGTACACGCGTTTCGTTGGTCTGTGTCCCCCGGTGTGAAATGGCAGGTGTGTCGGTGATGTGATCCGATCCGGCGGCTCTGAGTAACTGTCAATATCGGCGCGATACACCGGCGTCATGGCAACGTGTCGGTGTGAACACCAGTCGCACTGTGGCACCGTCGGCGCCGCGAACGGTGACGAAAGGCTGACCTTTGATCGGTCGAGTGTCGTGTCTGGGCAGAACGTGTGGAATGAGCAAAACTGTTGGGGACGGAAACAATGGTGGAGGAGGGGAACGGAAAGTAATAAAACAAACAAACAAAATGGAGAAGCAATCACCGGAAAACGAAGCAGGGAAAAACGGAGAGGCGCTGTCTATAGCAGCGGAACGTTCCCGTGCATTGCAGCCGCACTGAGAGGCGTTTACGGCGCGGCTGCAAGTGTCGGCCGTGGCGACGGCTGAATTGCATTGCCTTCCCGGATGAAAAAAAAAGCGTTCGCCGACATGGCTCGGAGGAGGAATCTATGAGAATGCCTTGCCCTTGCCTGCCGTTTCGTGTGCCCTCCTGTTGTGTACGCTGTTGTTGTCCGGTGTAGCGAAGGGTGTGTATGTAGGGGTGGGTGGGTGTGTGTGTGTGTGTTTAGAAGGTCGATAGCTGCCGTCACGGCAGTCAAAGGTGTCGCGAAAAAGTGTGTTAGCCGTGGTTGGTTGGTTGGTTTGTGTGTTTTAAAGAGAAGGGACGAGAGAGAGAGAGAGAGTGAAAGTAGGTGGAGAGAGAGTGCGTTGCGTGTTGCCTAACTGCGTCCGCGAATATGGCAGTAGTTGGTGGTGGGCGTGCCCTTGCATGTGGCCCGGAAGGCGTGTCCGTTTCGCGGTAGTGGCACCGCTGCTGGCATATTCGGGAGATGGGAGGGGGCGCGAAAGGAGAAAGGAGACGCGGAGGCTTTAAAGACGGGGAGGGCGCGTGTGGGTGGCTCGCGCTGCGCTCGGCGGTTGTGTTTGTGCAACAAATGTGTTGCCGGGAGGGGACCGTTGTTGTGGTGCGGTTGTAGCCGCAGACGCGGCCGGCAGTGAACGTGAGACGACGGGTGCGGGCCGGGGCGGCGCATGTCGCCGGTGCCATGCCTTTTAAGAGCCGCGCGGTCGGGGGTGTGCGCACCGTGTGTCGTGTTGCGAGACGGCAGCATTTGTGCTGCGTGGCGTGGCGTGGCGTGGCGTGGCGTGGCGTGGCGTGGCGTGGCGTGGGGGCGAGGAGAGCGAGCCGCGCGGTGTGCTTGGGCGCCGGAGAATGGCACACTGCGCCTGCCCGTTGAGGAGGCCGATGGCCGTGGTGTGGTGGAAATGGAGCGCGTCGGACGTGCACCAATGGGAAAGAGAAACAAAGCGGCGACAACGAACGAAAGGGGGAGGGAGGCCATTGTGTCACATGCGGCGGTGGGAGGAAAAAGAAAAAACAAAAACAAAACAAAAAAAAAAAACAAGAAACAAAGACGTAAGAAAGAGGAGAAACAACAAGGACAATGAGTCGTGCGTTCGCGAGGGGGGTGCGCGTGTCACTCCGGTACGCGCAGTGCGGGAATAGAGGCAGCGTCGGCACGGAGAAGCAAGCAAGCAAGCAAGCAAGGAAGGAAGGAAGGAAGGAAGGACGCACGCGCGCTGCGGCGTTTGGCGCGGTTTGCGGCTGGCGCCTTTGGTGGCAACGGCCAGGACAAGCAGCGGTGTATGGTGGTGTGCGGGGCGGACAGGGGCGGCGGCGGTGGTGGCCTGGGAGGAGGCGAGGCGAGGCGGCGCGCGACGGTGGCGTGTGGTACGGCGAAAACGGGACGGACGGCGGATGTTGGAGAGGCGCCGCGCACGCAGACACATGGAAGGAAGGAACGAACGAACGCAAGGGAACAAATGGAGGGGGCGAATGTGGAGATGCGGGCAGGCGGTGGTGTTTGTGGGCATGTGGTGGGGAGAAGGGCGGGGGCGGGAGGACAGAGGCGAGGCGACTGCTTGCGTGCTCGCCCGCTCGCTCGCGTGTCTTTTGTTTTTGTGTTTGTGTTTCCATCGTTTGGTCGCCTTGGAGCCTGTCGGTCCCGTCCGTGTGTGGCCACGCTTCGGGCGCGTGTATGTTTGTACGTTTCGTTTGTTCGTCTTCTGCAGCAGAGGCGGTGCGCGGCAGTGGGAACGCCTGCCTGGCGGCTGGGACGGCCAGCAAATGCGGTTGGATGGGCGGCCACAGCACCGCACCTGTGCCCAAGGAGGCGACGCTGGCGGCGGGGCCCCCTCGGATGCGGCCGGCTGGGGCTGTGTGCGCTGCCGCCGCCGCCGCCGCTGCTGCTGGTGCAGCAGCAACGACGACGAACAACGAGTAAGCAAGAAGAGGACGAAGCGGATGGCTGGTGGGTGAGTGCATTTAGGCGGTCGACAAGGCAGTGCGTGATGTGGCGTTGTGACGGGGGTTTGCTCACGTGGCCTCGTTGTGTCGATGCGCAGGAAGATGAGATGCGGGCAGACGCAGACGCGTACAGAGAGACGAGCCCGGTCTGCAGCAGGATGTGGGGCGCGGCGCGCCGAGTGCAGAGCAGCGCGCGCCGCCTGGGCCGGGCTGGGCCCGCCCGGCGGCGGGCCGCGCTGTTGTCGCGGACGTGAGCGCCCCCTGGCGGGTGGTCGGAGGCGGCGCGGTGGACGTGTGTCCGGTTGGCCAGTGCACATTGCGAGTGGCTGGCTGGCGGTCGGCGGCGAGACGGGAGAGGAGGTATGTGTCGCGGGCGCCTTTGCTGCGCTGCGTCGTTGCGTGCCTGGGCGTGCGCCTGTCGACTGTGTGTGACTGTGTTGGGCGTTGTGCCACGTACGTGTGTGCTCGGCCGAAGGCGTCGGAAGAAAAAGAGAGAGAGAGACGGGCGGGGAAAGTGGGTCGGTGTGCGTGCGTCGCCCGTGATGCGATGATGTCGCGTCATGTCTTGTCTTTGCGAAACGGCTGCCGAGAGGTGTGTGGTGGCGAGCGGGAATGTGCGTTTGGTGGTTGCCGGCCGGCCGGCTGTTGTTGGTGGTTCCTCCTGTGGTTGTTTGTGCTGCTTTGATGGCAACGTGGAAGGACGCCGGTTTCCGTGCCTTGCGTGTGGTTGTGTCGACGGTGACTGGTTGGGGGTGTGCGCCGATGCACGTGCCATCATGTTGTCATGTTTGGGTCGTGAGTGTGTTTTTTGGCTGTGTTGTTGTGTACGGGAAGGGGGGGAGAGGCGGCGGCGGCGGGTGATAGTGCGTGCAGTAGTGCCGTTGCGACGGGCGTCGGGTGGAGCCGTGCGTAGTGGCGGTGGCGGAAAGGTGTAGGTTGCGGGAAGCGAGCCCGTCGCGTGTCGTTGTCGTCGTCGTCGTCGTCGTCGACGGGGTCGCGTGCGCTGTGAATCGAGAGTGGCGGGAAAGGAGCAGCGTGCCGCTGTGTCGTGGTCGTTAGCAGAGGCCTGTGCTTGTCCGTTTGTTTTCTGTCGGACGCTTGGTGCGAGTTGTTTGTTTTGTTGCCGCCGCCGCGGTTGTTTTTGTTTGTCGGCTGTGCTGTGTCGGTGGGTCGGCGAGCTGTTTTGCGGTGCGTGAATGTGTTGGTGCAAAAGTGGCGGCGGCGTCATGGCTGCGACCGCGACGAGCCGCGGGCGCGCCATTGATGATGTTGAACACAGAGCGGCTGTGTGCAATGGGAGGCCTTGTGTACGGGTAGCGGTGTTGTCGTACGTGCATCCGGCCCGGTGCGGAAAGCGCCGTTGCGGTTGCGGGGTTGCCTCTGGTCGCGACGTGTGGTGCTCGGCTTTGTGGGTTTTGTGGTGCCCGTTTGGCCGGTGGGTGGTGTTTTTTGTGTGTTTTTGTTTTTGTTTTTTTTTTGTTGTGTGTGTGTGTGTGTGTGTGTGGTCGGTCTCTTTGGCGCTCGGTATATATCTGCCTCCTGCTCGGTCTTGCGGCGGTTTTGTCGACGTCGTCTGTAGTTTTTTTGCGGCTTGCCGACGACCGACCGACCGACCGACCGACCGACCGACCGACCGAACTACGACCTACCTGTGACAGCTACGTGTGGCGCCCGAAGGTGAACGTAACGTGACCTCGGCGCCCTTAGCCTAACCTAAGATGTCCGGCCGTAAGGTAGGTGCGGCCACCTGACGCCTCACGTCCGAACGCTTAACCTAACTTTGACGCCTAACCTAACTTTAACCCTTAACCTAACCCACGTCCAACCAACGTAACCTAACCTAACCCAAGCGACGCCAACCCTAACCTAAGGTGTTGTACAGTGCGAATGTCGAAGGCATGTTATAGTCGTAGGTGGAGAGCACTGCACGCAACAAGCGGCTACACGGGTAGCAGGGGTTGTGTGGCGTGGGCTGGGCGGTTTGTGTTAGGTTAGATGGCCTTGGGCAAGTACAGAAAGGGGGCAACAGCAGCCTCAACGGGTGCGGGGACCAAGCAGCAATCGGTATTGTTTGTCAACTGTCGAAGCTGCGTTGGTACAGTACCGGAACCGCAAGCGCTGACAGAGAAAGCACCGAAGCTCTGCAATCGTTATAAGGTACAGAAAGCTGGCTGACGCCAGGGATAAATTCTGCCGAAATTGTCACAAAGGTACGGACGGTGTTTTAGAAAGGCTCGATTGCATGCAACCGGTGGTGGTGTGTTCGTCGCTGTTTAGTAGTGGTTTTGATCCTGTAGTGAAGTAGAAGTGGGTGGTTCCTGTGAAATATTGTGGGTGGAGGTTACACTCAACAACCGAGCTAGGTTTAATAATAATTGGCTCCTTTGACCGACCTCCCGACGCAGCAGCATTAGTGGCAGAACAACGGAGAGACGGATTTGGAAACACATTTCACATACATTTTCCTCAGCATGTTAGGGTCTTAGGTGGAGATTTCAATGTACCCGATATAGACTGGGACACTCAGATGATGTTCAGGACGGGTGGTTGGGGGACAGAGAGCATCGAGTGACATTATACTGAGTGCACTGTCCGAAAAGTACCTCGAGCAAAATGAACAGAGAACCGACTCGTGGAGATGACATCGTGGACCTACTGATGACAAACAGACCCGAACGTGTTTCGACTCTGTATGTGCAGAACAGGGACGCAGTGATCATAAGGCCGTTGCAGGGAGGACGGTGTATCTGTTTGGCTAGCAAGAGTAATAGAAGGCAGATTTCCAGACGACCTGACAGATGAAAACGCAAATGCCTGTTCCGACACTGACAATGTTGAGTGTTCATGGAGAAAGTGCAAGGCAATGGTAAAAATGCGTTTTTAGACAGGTACGTGCCGAGTGTAGAACTGTGAGGGATGGGAAAAAAAACCCACCGTGGTATACTACTACAACAACAACAACGTTAGGAAACTATTGCGAAAGCAAAGAGAGCTTCACCCAAAGTTTAAAACGCAGCCAAAATCCTCCGAGACAAACGGGAAGCTAAACGATGTCAAAGTGAGCGTAAGGAGGGCTATGCGTGAAGCGTTCAGTGAATTCGAAAGTAGAACAAACCCTATGTACCGACCGACGTTGACAGAAAATGCTAGGACGTTGCGGTCTTGCGTTGAATCGGTAAGTGGCTCGAAACAGCATATCCAGACACTCCGGCATGGCGATGGCATTGAAACAGAGGATGACACGCGTAAAGCTGTGGTGAAATACCTAAGCACCTGTTTCCAAAGCTGTTTCACAGAGGACGGACCGCACTCTGCAGTTCCGTCTTCTAAATGCTCGCACGAACGAGAAACTGGCTGACATCGAAGTAAGTGTCCAAGGAGGAATGGGAAAGTCCGCCGGACCCGACGGGATTACCAATTCGCGATTCCTACACAGGGTACGCGAAACAACCTGCCCCCCTCCTAACAGCCGTGTACCGCAAGTCTCTGGAGAGGAAGGGAGGGTTCCAAATGATTGGAAAAGAGCACAGGTAGTCCCAGTCGTCGAGCAGATGCGCAAAACCATAGACCCATATCTCTGACGTCGATGTGTTGTAGAACATGTTGTTTGCTCGAGTATCATGTCGTTTGTGGAAACTCCAGAGTCTACTATGTAGGAATCAACATGGATTCCGGAAACAGCGATCGTGTGTGAGACCCGGCTCGCTTTATTTGCCCATGAGACCCAGAAAGCTCCCAGGTGGATGCCATTGTCCTTGACGTCCGGAAGGCGTTCGAGACAGCTCCGCACCGTCGCCTGATCAACGACGTAAGAGTCTACAGAATATCAGACCAACTGTGTGGCTGGATTGAAGAGATGTCAGCAGACGGAACACAGCATGTTGTTATCGATGGAGAGACAGACGTCTACAGACGTTAAAGTAACCCCTGGCGTGCCACGGGGGAGTGTTATGGGACCATTGCTTTTTCACAATTCACATCATATAAATGACCTAGTAGATAGTGGCGGACGTTCCATGCGTCGTTTCGCGGATGATGCTGTATGTAGTATACAGAGAGGTTGCAGGACGATCGGCAGCGGATAGGCACCCGGTGCAGGGGGAGTGGCAACTGTCCCCTTAACATAGACAAATGTAATGTATTGCGAATATACAGAAAGAAGGATCCTTTACTGTGTGATTGATTATATGATAGCGGGACAAACACTGGTAGCTGTGACGTCTGTAAAATATGTATCTGGGAGTAGGCGTGCGGAATGATTTGGAAGTGGAATGATGATCAGATAAAAGTAAATTGTTGGTAAGGCGGGTACCAGGTTGAGATGCATTGGGAGAATGCTTAGCAAAAACAAAAAAATGTAGTCCATCAACAAAGGAGGTGGCTTACAGAAACACGCGTTCGACCGACCCATACGTGAGTGTTGCCCACCAGTGTGGGACCCGTAGCAGGTCGGGTTGACGGAGGAAGATAGAGAAAGATCCAACGTTTTCGTCACAGGGGTATGTGGTAACCGTGATAGCGTTACGGAGATGGCTAAGTGGCAGACTCTGCAAGGGAGGCGCCCTGCATCGCGGTGTAGCTTGCTCGCCAGGTTTTTCTCGAGAGGGTGCGTTTCCGGATGAGGTATCGAACATATTGCTTCCCCGTACGTATATACCTCCCGAGGAGATCCCGAATGTAACAGTAGAGAGATTCGAGCGCGCACGGAGGCTTTCAGACAGTCGTTCTTCCCGCGTAACATACGCGACTGGAACGGCAAAGGGTGGTAATGACAGTGGCACGTAAAGTGCCCTCCGCCACACACCGTTGGGTGGCTTGCGGCGTACAAATGTAGGAGGTCGGCTGTCGTGTGTGCTTGAAGGCAGATGCGGTGTGTCTGTCGTTGCGGACGGCGGTCAGCCCCCCTCGCGTAAGCGGCGAGGGGCGGCGGCGCTCGGTTGGCCGGTGCCGATGTTGCGCAGGCGGCGCCCGTTTTCTTTGCGGCGGGCAATTTTGTGAGAAACGGGCGCGAATGTTGGCGGGCGAGGTGGCCCGACGGCTGCGGGCCGATCGGGAAACGGTGGGAGGGCGATGGGGCGGCGGAGGTGCGTTTGCACGGCCGGCATCGCCGCACGCCTCCGCTTGTGTGGCTGTGGCGGCGGCCGCGCTGGCCGGGCTGGCGCGGCGACGGTGTGGCAGTTTTGCCGAAGGTTTGGCCATTGTGGCGGGTCGTCGGCTGGGGCTGTGGGGGCGGCATGTGGGCGGGGGCGGCGATTCTCGGCGGGCCGAGCCAGGCTGTAGCGCGCGGTAGCTGCAGTTTGGCCGTGGTTTGCGGCGCTGCCGTGGCGACTGGTTGGCGACTGTGGTGTGGCCGTGTGTAGCCCCATCCTCGGTGGTTTGAACGGCGCGGGTGGTTGCGGCGCAGGTTTGGGGCTGGTCCGCACAGGCTGTCGGACGTTGGGCGGTAGCAAGCGCTCCAGTCCACTATCATCTAACTTCATCAAGTGGGAGTAATGTAGCATTTACCCGAAGGCATTTACTACACCGTCTGAGGAACGGAAAAGAGAAACATCAGGATTTTCTTTATTGTCATCTAAGGATGTGGTGGTGGAAACAGACTAACATGGGGAACTGAAGTTTCTGAAAGTTGCAACTGCTGTCGCTAGCGACGGAGCAGCGCAACGGGCCTCTGATAGAGGTCGCGGTCATCTACAGGCGCCCCAAGGTTCCTGAGAAGGGGATTATCCGAAGCAGCAGCCGTGGCATACATCTTCTGGGCGATGGCTTGAAAGCGAGCGAGGACTTCCTGTTCATGGGCGGCTTCGTGAAGATATCGCGCCGGAAACTGGGGATGCACGTGGAAAATCCGGCGAAGAGCCTTATTCTGCTGCTGTTGTAGGCGATGGAGGTGTCGGTGCGCCGCATTTCCCCAAGCAGCACAGGCATAGTCCATCACAGGACGCACAAACATCCGGTAGATGAGGAGCCCATTATTGACGGAGAGCGCGGAGTGCTCGTTCAGCAGGGGATAAAGCGCCCCCAGCCGCTGCTCAACCTTCCGGCGAACTTCTAGGACCTGCTGCCGCCAGATGAGTTGGCGGTCCATCACAACGCCGAGGTAGGTGGCTGTCGGCGTCCAGGGGATGACCTCGCCGAATAGCTGGAGTTGTTGATCGTGTGGCGGGGTCCTCTTGCGCGTGAAGACCACGGCTTGGCTCTTCTGAGCGTTGAACCGGACACGCCAAAGAGTCGCCCACGCTTCGAGGGCGGCGCACGCGTCCTGGAGACGTCGATACATGGCTTGAGGCCACCGGCTGCGGGTGAAGATCGCTGTGTCATCGGCGTACATCGCGCGCTCCACCCGGGGAGAGGTAGGAAGATCGGCCGTATACAGAGAGTACAGGGTCGGACCGAGGACCGAACCCTGCGGGACGCCGGCGGCAATAGGTCGGAGCGTCGACGTCGAGCCGTCAATGCGGACCACAAAGGTGCGGCCCCGCAGATAGCTGTCCAGAAGGCGGATGAAGGACCGCGGAAATCCGTGCATATGGAGCTTCCACAGCAGCCCGGAGTGCCACACGCTGTCGAAAGCCTTTGTGACATCGAGGAAAATGGCGCCACAATATTCCTGATTGTTGAAGGCCGTGGTGACCGCTTCAACAACGCGGACGAGCTGCTGCGTAGAGGAGTGGCCACCCCGGAAACCAAACTGCTCCGGAGGCAACAGGCGACGACGGTCCATGATGATCTTGAGCCGGTGAAGGAGAAGCCGCTCGAAAAGCTTGCTTAGTTGCGGAAGCAAGCTGATGGGCCGGTAGTTGTTAGGATTCTTCCGGTCCTTACCCGGCTTGGGGATGGCGACAACAACAGCGTGCTTCCAGGCAGCCGGATAGGTACAAGTCACTAGTATGGCAGTAAACAGGCGGGCCAGATAGGCAAAAGCAGCAGGAGGCAGTTCCTTGAGCGCCTTCCCAGGAACGTCGTCGGCACCAGGAGCCTTGTTAGCGGCCATCGCCCGGACGCAGGAGGTCACCTCGTCGGTCGTGAAGACTGGCAGATGATCGCCGTCACGGTGGTCGGCAGAGAGGTAGGCCTCGAGGCCACGGTCCACATCATGAACGAACTGAGCGTCCACAGGATCGTCGAGAGGGACGAAGTTCGCCTGAAACACATCAGCAAGGGCGTTTGCCTTAGCCACAGGGGTATAGGCGACACCAGTCGGCGAGTCCAGAGGAGGCAGAGCGTGCTTCCGCTTGGTAAAAAAGCGCACCGCGTCCCACGCGTGGGGATCCGGAGTGAACGACGCCAGCTTCTGAGCCCACTGCTCGTTCTTGTGGGCGCTGATGGCGGCCTTGATGTCACGGCGGAGGAGGTTGACACGCCGCTTCAGAAGGGGGTCGCGGGTGAGGCGCCATTCCTTGCTGAGGCGATTCCGCACACGGATTAGATCCAGAATGTCGGCCGGGAGTCCCGGGCGCCGGGGAAGCGTGCCCCGGGACGGCGGTGTGGATCGCAGCAGGGCTGAGTGGACGGCATCAGCGAAGGCAGCGACGTCAGCATCGACGTCGTGGATGTCGGCGTCAAGACGCGGCCGCACACGAGCGAGGACGTCCGCGCGGTAGGCAGTCCAATCAGTGCGCCGAAGGTGAAGGCGAGGCGAGGCGATGGCGGGATCAACAGCGAGATTGAAGAGGACCGGCAGATGGTTTGAGTTCAACTCGTGGACGACGTCAGCCGTCAGGAATTGATGCAGGCCTTTTGTGACGGCGAAGTCCAGGACGTCCGGCGTGCCGCGGGATGGGTAGCAGGTCGGCTCCTCAGGCCCGCAAGCGTAAGCACCAACCCTGTCGATGACCTGGTGAAACTGGCGGCCGCTGTGGGTGGTGTGCAGAGAATTCCACGCCGCATGTTTTGCGTTGAAGTCGCCGGCTAAAAAGAGCTTCCCCGGGAGACGGAGCAGCGCATAGGCGTCGTCCAAGTCCAGCAAGTAGCGTGGAGGACGGTAGACGGAGACGAAGGTGACCACCCCCGCCGAGGTCACCACGGCCACAGCTGTCGCCTCCATCTGTCGTAACGGTGGCGTGGGTACGACATAGTGGCGAATGTTCCGCTTGATGTAGATCGCGGTGCCGCCACCGCGCGTGGGGCGGTCGTAGCGATAACACTGGTAGTTTGCGATGTTGGCCCGTAGACCCGCCTTCAGGTGCGTCTCCGTCACGAGAAAGACGTCGATGTTGTGATCTTCCAGGAAGTGCTTAACTTCCAGGAGATCGCGGAAAAGTCCGTCTGCGTTGTACGTGGAAATACGAAGTTCCTCGAAGCGTCGCACCCTATCCATGATGTTGTTGGGGAGCGTCACTGGTGGGATGGAGAACGCTTCGGATCGTGGATTCCACGGTGGCAGCAAGTGTGGCGGGCAACGCCTGGATGGCGCGGCTCATCTCGGTGACCGCCGTCATCATGGTTTGGAGGAGGGTGAAGAGGTCGTGGGAGTCGACACCCGGCTGCTGGCTGTCCGGCGGAGTAAGGTCGACGGGACGGCGGCGGCGCAACGGCGGAAAGGCGGCGGGGCCTTCGGGAACGTCCGTCGGAGCAGCAGAGGACGCAGGGGCGTCTCTGCGGATGACGTACGGTGCAGCAAGTGGACGTTGCCAGGCGTTAGGAGGGCGAGACTGCGAGAGTGAGTCCCGTCCCTGCTGCTGGGCCCCCGCGTGGCGGAAGCTGGCAGGAGTGCTGCTGACGACAGCGGTCCTACGGCGGCGATCCCTGGCGGTGAGCGGGGGAAGCCCTCGTTGTCGGCGGCTGGCCTCCTTGTGCTTAGGACACGACCTGAAGTTGGCGGGGTGTTGTCCGCCACACAGGCCGCACTTCGCAGGTTGTTCCCGAGGTACTTGGCATTGCCGGCTATCATGGGCGCCGCCGCACTTGACGCAAACAAAAGGCATCGTACAACCACGGGCAACATGGTTGAAGCCTTGGCACCGGTAGCATTGCGTTACCCCACGTGACTTGCGGAGCGTTTCGGCAGACATGACAAGTCCGCAAAGGCGGGTGACGTTAAAAATCTTCCGATGGTCAGGCGTATCAGGAAGGATGACGATTCTGAGGCCCGACCGACGGTTAGTGCCCGGTATTTTGTGGTAATCCACGATCGTGGCGGCAAAGCCGAGGTCTTCCAGTTCTTCTTTGACCCAGTCGTTAGGGAGGGACTCAAGAATCCCCCGAAGAATCACCTTCAAGGTCGGCGGCCGAACGACCGGAAAAGTATAATTCGGGATGCCTTGCGAACCAAGGAAGTCCATAACGGTGGAGTAGTCGTCGAGGGTGGTGACAGAAAGCTTCAGCTTGTCGCCGCCCGTCTGGCGCGCGGTGAAAGGCTGCTTTAGGTGCTGCTTCAACCACTCGTAAAATTCCTTGTAGGACGAGGGAAGCTGCAGCACGATCGGCGGAATGCGCTTCTGCTGTTGCGGTGGCGGCTGCTGCTGCTGCGCCTGGTGCTGGAGAGTGGGCGGAGCCGCATCGTCAGCGTCTTCAGGGATGTCATCGAACCGGTTGTGCACCGGAATATCCGTCGCCTGCGGCTGAGCTTGCGCCGCCCGCGCTTGGCGCTTCTTCGGCGGTCTGCGGAAGCCATCATCCGTCACATCGGCAGCGCGCGAACCACTATCAGTGCCCCTCTTCTTCCGAGAAGCCGCCGTCGACGGTGTCTGCCTCAGGACGACGTCGTCGTCGATGGAAGTATCGGAGAAATCGGCCAAATCGAGGTCCATAGTCGAAGCCGGGTCCGTCATAATCGTGTTCCTCTCTGCCATAGCTCTGGTCGTCATAGATGGGGGGCCGGATGGGGCCGCCGACGGGGCAAGCCCCGCCGGACGGCGATCCGCCACACCCGTCGCTCCGCGCACGTCCGTCTGCTGCGACATCTCGCACTCGAATGGTAGCAAGCGCGGGAGGCGCGGCGCGGCGGCGCGCAGAGTGGCGGCCGCTCTCTCGGCCGTCCGCGCCCGCCCGCGACACTGGCTGGGCCTGGCGGCGCGGCGGCTATTCTCTGCCGCCGTGCTTGCCGCCTGCCGCTCTCGCTCTCGCTCTCGTGTGCGTACGCGCGTCGTCCGTCGAAATAATGGCAGATCAGGCGGCTACGAACGAGACTGCTGCGGCACCCGCCGCCACCGGCACGACGAAGAAGGCCAAGTCTGCGGCGTCTGCGAAGAAGCCGCGCGCCAAGCCTGCGCACCCGCGCACCTCTGAGATGGTGACGGCCGCCATCAAGAGTCTGAAGGAGCGCGGCGGCTCGTCGCTGCAGGCGATCAAGAAGTACATTGCCGCGCACTACAAGCTGGACGCGGAGAAGCTGGCGCCCTTTATCAAGAAGTACCTCAAGTCGGCCGTCGTGGCTGGCGAGCTGGTGCAGACGAAGGGGAAGGGCGCGTCCGGCTCTTTCAAGCTTGCCGGCGCCGGCGGCGGGGCGGCCGAGGGCGGCAAGGCCCGTGCCGGCGGTGCGAAGAAGAAGCGCGCCGCTCCGGCCAGCAAGGAGAAGAAGGGCGCCCGTGCGGCCGGCGCAAAGAAGGCTGGTGGCGTGAAGGCGGCGACCGGTCGGAAGGCGGGCGCCGCCAAGAAGGCGTCGGCGGCTCCCGCGGGTGCGAAGAAGGCGGCTGCGGCCAAGCCGGCCAAGGCCAAGTCGCCGTCGAAGGCGAAGAAGGCCGCCAAGGTTCCGACGAAGAAGCCGAAGGCGCCGCGCCCGAAGAAGGCGACGACGCCGTCTAAGGCGAAGGCGTCGCCCAAGAAGAAGAAGTGAAGTGAAGTAAAGTAAAGAAAGGAAAGGGGAAGGGCTGGCGCTTGACCCCGTCGTCCCCCACCCCCCTCCCCCGCGTCGTCTAGTGGCGCGCGATGGCACGGCTGCGCGCGGCCCAAAACGGCCCTTCTCAGGGCCATCAGAGGACGTCGGGAAGGCGTTGATTGTCGTGCCTGGCGCGTTGTGTTGTGTTGTTTGGGTGGCCGTGCGTGCATGCGCCGGTGTGTGTGTGTGTGTGTGTGTGTGGTTGGTTGATGTTTGTGTGGCGTTTCTGTATGACCCTTGTGGGTACTGTTTGCGTGCCGTGGTGGATGGATTGTGGGGCCGGTGGCGGTAGGCGGCGGCGCGCGGTAGCGGAGCGGTTGTGGCCGTTTTTTTGTTTTGTGTTTTGTATTTTGTGCGGCGGCCGACGGTTGGTTTCTCATGTTTCTGGAGACTCTGCTTGCTTTGCGGATGGCGCGTCTTGTTTTTGTGTGTGTGTGTCCTCTGTCTCTGAAAGGGAGACGTTGAGACGTGGAAGTGGCCGGCGGGAATTGGGAAGGCGCGGTGGCGCCTCGGAGACGGCGGCGGCCAGCCACCCGTGGGTGACGTCGTCCGGCTGTTTGTTTGTGTGTGTGTGTGTGTGTGTGTGTACTGAAGGGGGTGGGGTGTTGATGACGTCGAATGTGATTGTTGGCGAGAGCGGCTGTGGACGGGAGGGTGGGAATTGTGGTGGTTGTTTTAACGGGGCTAGAGAGAGAGGCTGGGCGGCAAGACCGACAAAAGTTTTGCTCGCGACGGAGAGATGTTAGTGGCCCTGAAAAGGGCCGTTTTTGTGTTGCGCGCGTGCGGTGCCGTGCCGCGGCTAAGCGGTTTAGGCGCGCTCGCCGCGGATGCGGCGCGCGAGCTGGATGTCCTTGGGCATGATGGTGACGCGCTTGGCGTGGATTGCGCACAGGTTGGTGTCTTCGAAGAGGCCGACGAGGTAGGCCTCGCTGGCCTCCTGCAGGGCCATGACTGCGGAGCTCTGGAAGCGCAGGTCGGTCTTGAAGTCCTGGGCGATCTCGCGCACTAGGCGCTGGAACGGCAGCTTGCGGATGAGCAGCTCTGTGCTCTTCTGGTAGCGCCTGATTTCTCGCAGGGCGACGGTGCCCGGCCTGTAGCGGTGGGGCTTCTTGACGCCGCCGGTGGCGGGCGCGCTCTTCCTCGCCGCCTTGGTGGCGAGCTGTTTGCGCGGCGCCTTTCCGCCGGTGGACTTGCGGGCCGTTTGCTTTGTGCGGGCCATAGCGGTTAGCGGTGCGTGCGGTAGCGAAGCGTCCGGTGCTGCCTTGACAACGGGCCCGCGCGGGCCCGCGCTGCGCTTATATGCCCTCGGTGCGCGTGGTGGGGGGAGGGCGGGCCAGAGTCTATATAGGGGGGCGGCGCGCGCTCACGGCGCACCGTAGCCGACTCGCTAGCGCCGGGTGAGGAGCTGCCGCTTGTGCTTTTTTTGCTTGAGGAGGAGGAAGAATGACAGGCCGCGGCAAGGGAGGAAAGGGGCTGGGGAAGGGTGGCGCCAAGCGGCACCGCAAGGTGTTGCGCGACAACATCCAGGGCATCACGAAGCCCGCCATCCGCCGCCTGGCTCGCAGGGGCGGCGTGAAGCGCATCTCTGGTCTGATCTACGAGGAGACCCGCGGAGTGCTGAAGGTGTTCCTGGAGAACGTGATCCGCGACGCGGTGACGTACACTGAGCACGCCAAGCGCAAGACTGTGACGGCCATGGACGTGGTGTACGCCCTGAAGAGGCAGGGGCGCACCCTGTACGGTTTCGGCGGTTAGGCAGGCAGCCGGTGTGCTGTGCTGTGGCCTTCCCGCGGCCGTGCCGTTGCCCGTGCTTGGTGGGAGAGACGAAAAACGGCCCTTTTCAGGGCCACCACACTGTTCGGAAATTGAAAAGTGCGAAAGGGTCTGTGTTGCCTGCCTGCCTCTGTGTTTGTTGTTGTTGTGCGCCTCTGTTGCTTTGCGTGCGTGCGTTCCGTTTGGAGATTCGACGTGACGTGTGTGTGTGATGGATGCGGGAGGGCGCGGCTGAGTCCGGTGTGTGCGTGGTTTGTTTGTGGCGCGGGCCGGGACCATCGATCGGATCAGCTGTTTGGTTTGGTTTGTGCTGTGCCTGTGTGTTTGGAGAGCGCGCGCGGCGGCCCCGCGTGTCGTCCGTCGTCGGGCCGTTACGCGCTGTGTGTGTGTCGCGCGCGCTCTTTTAATTATGAACATATTAACAATGATCACATCACATTATTGGTGTATTGATGTCGTTGTCGTTGTTTGGAACGCGACTGTGCGTGCGTGGAGGGGTGCAGAAAAAATGTGTGTGTGTGTTCGGCCACACGGGCTGTGGACAAGATGGCGGACGTGCGCCGGCGCCGGCTGCGAATGAATGACTGTGGACGTTGTTGTAAAGTGCGGCGAGGACGACGGAAACTTTGCTTTGGACGTAGGTTTGTGTGGTGGCCCTGAAAAGGGCCGATTGTTGTGAGGCGAGCCGGCAAGGCAAAGGCGCGTTTGCGTTTGCGTGCAGGGAGCACGCAAGCGCAGCGCCGCGGTCCCTGTTTAGGCCTTCTTCTCGGTCTTCTTTGGCAGCAGGACGGCCTGGATGTTGGGCAGGACACCACCCTGTGCGATGGTGACGCCCGACAAGAGCTTGTTGAGCTCCTCGTCGTTGCGGATGGCGAGCTGCAGGTGGCGCGGGATGATGCGCGTCTTCTTGTTGTCGCGGGCCGCGTTTCCGGCCAGCTCGAGCACCTCAGCCGCGAGGTACTCCATGACGGCGGCGAGGTAGACGGGCGCCCCGGCGCCGACGCGCTCGGCGTAGTTTCCCTTGCGCAGGAGGCGGTGGATTCTGCCGACCGGGAACTGGAGCCCAGCCCTGCTTGAGCGGGACTTTGACTTGCCCTTGACTTTGCCTCCCTTTCCGCGTCCGGACATGGCGTTTGGCTAGTGGCGTAAGCGTGAAACACGTAACCGTAACGGTGCGAGCCGCAGCGAGTCGAGCAGCGGAGTGCGTGCGTGTGCCGGCGGCGGCGGGGTGGGGGTCCCTTTATGGGCTCGGGTGCGGCGGCCGGTTGCGCGCGCGCCCCATTGGTCGGCGGCCGCAACAGGGCGAGCTGGTAAAGGTGCGGTGTTGCGGTAGCGGCGGGTGCCACTGTGTGGGGAGACGCTGACTAGAGCGGAGCGCTTGCTGCTTGTTGTTGTACGTTCGAGATGCCGCCCAAGACTAGCGGGAAGGCCGCCAAGAAGGCCGGCAAGGCGCAGAAGAACATTTCGAAGGGCGACAAGAAGAAGAAGCGCAAGAGGAAGGAGAGCTATGCCATCTACATCTACAAGGTGCTGAAGCAGGTGCACCCCGACACGGGCATCTCGTCGAAGGCGATGAGCATCATGAACAGCTTCGTGAACGACATTTTCGAGCGCATTGCGGCCGAGGCGTCTCGCCTGGCGCACTACAACAAGCGCTCGACCATCACGTCCCGCGAGATCCAGACGGCTGTGCGGCTCTTGCTGCCTGGCGAGCTGGCCAAGCACGCCGTGAGCGAGGGCACGAAGGCGGTGACCAAGTACACGAGCTCCAAGTAAGGAGGGGAGGTTGTTACTTCGGCTCTTGGAAGGAAGGAAGCTCCCTCCGTTGCGAGAGCGGCAAAACGGCCCTTTTCAGGGCCACCAAATTGCCTTTGCGGGAAGAGCGGAATTGTTTGTGTGTGTGTGTGTGTGTGTGTGTGTGAGAGGGGGGCGGCATAGCTACCCGGTTTGGTTGTGGTTGCGAGGCAGCTGGTGGTGTGGTCTCGAATGTGGTTGTGGTTACTGGGGTACGGCCGCGAGGGTTTGGTTGCCGCCGGTGTGACGTGGAATGCGTGCACGAGTCCTGGCGTGGTTGTTTGTCGACACATAGATAGATAGATAGATAGATAGATAGATAGATAGGAGGTGTTGGTGCTGTCTGTGGCGCTGATTCATTTCTTTGTCTCCGTCTGCCCGGTTAGTCACGTGACTGCAATTGAAAGTCCTCGCGATTGATTGATTGTTGGCTGTCACCGTTACGGCCGTCTGCGGGTGTCTGTTGTCACATCATACATGATGGCGAGGGTGAAATGTTGTGTTGCCGTCGACTATTCCCTTTGCTGTACGGCGCGTTGGTGTGTTGGTTGACGTTTTAAATGGACGTGTCGTACTATCATGCATATCCATTACGATGTCGCCAAGAAATGTACGGGCGGGTGGGGTAGGCGACACGCACGGTTGCCCTTGATTTGTGATGATAGCCGTTTCTTGCAGTTTGACTGATGATTGATTGGACTGTTGTGCGCACGCACGTCATTCAAGGTGCACGTGTGTTCGGTTGAGTACAGTAAGCGTGAGGCTATGGGCGTACACGCGTTTCGTTGGTCTGTGTCCCCCGGTGTGAAATGGCAGGTGTGTCGGTGATGTGATCCGATCCGGCGGCTCTGAGTAACTGTCAATATCGGCGCGATACACCGGCGTCATGGCAACGTGTCGGTGTGAACACCAGTCGCACTGTGGCACCGTCGGCGCCGCGAACGGTGACGAAAGGCTGACCTTTGATCGGTCGAGTGTCGTGTCTGGGCAGAACGTGTGGAATGAGCAAAACTGTTGGGGACGGAAACAATGGTGGAGGAGGGGAACGGAAAGTAATAAAACAAACAAACAAAATGGAGAAGCAATCACCGGAAAACGAAGCAGGGAAAAACGGAGAGGCGCTGTCTATAGCAGCGGAACGTTCCCGTGCATTGCAGCCGCACTGAGAGGCGTTTACGGCGCGGCTGCAAGTGTCGGCCGTGGCGACGGCTGAATTGCATTGCCTTCCCGGATGAAAAAAAAAGCGTTCGCCGACATGGCTCGGAGGAGGAATCTATGAGAATGCCTTGCCCTTGCCTGCCGTTTCGTGTGCCCTCCTGTTGTGTACGCTGTTGTTGTCCGGTGTAGCGAAGGGTGTGTATGTAGGGGTGGGTGGGTGTGTGTGTGTGTGTTTAGAAGGTCGATAGCTGCCGTCACGGCAGTCAAAGGTGTCGCGAAAAAGTGTGTTAGCCGTGGTTGGTTGGTTGGTTTGTGTGTTTTAAAGAGAAGGGACGAGAGAGAGAGAGAGAGTGAAAGTAGGTGGAGAGAGAGTGCGTTGCGTGTTGCCTAACTGCGTCCGCGAATATGGCAGTAGTTGGTGGTGGGCGTGCCCTTGCATGTGGCCCGGAAGGCGTGTCCGTTTCGCGGTAGTGGCACCGCTGCTGGCATATTCGGGAGATGGGAGGGGGCGCGAAAGGAGAAAGGAGACGCGGAGGCTTTAAAGACGGGGAGGGCGCGTGTGGGTGGCTCGCGCTGCGCTCGGCGGTTGTGTTTGTGCAACAAATGTGTTGCCGGGAGGGGACCGTTGTTGTGGTGCGGTTGTAGCCGCAGACGCGGCCGGCAGTGAACGTGAGACGACGGGTGCGGGCCGGGGCGGCGCATGTCGCCGGTGCCATGCCTTTTAAGAGCCGCGCGGTCGGGGGTGTGCGCACCGTGTGTCGTGTTGCGAGACGGCAGCATTTGTGCTGCGTGGCGTGGCGTGGCGTGGCGTGGCGTGGCGTGGCGTGGCGTGGCGTGGGGGCGAGGAGAGCGAGCCGCGCGGTGTGCTTGGGCGCCGGAGAATGGCACACTGCGCCTGCCCGTTGAGGAGGCCGATGGCCGTGGTGTGGTGGAAATGGAGCGCGTCGGACGTGCACCAATGGGAAAGAGAAACAAAGCGGCGACAACGAACGAAAGGGGGAGGGAGGCCATTGTGTCACATGCGGCGGTGGGAGGAAAAAGAAAAAACAAAAACAAAACAAAAAAAAAAAACAAGAAACAAAGACGTAAGAAAGAGGAGAAACAACAAGGACAATGAGTCGTGCGTTCGCGAGGGGGGTGCGCGTGTCACTCCGGTACGCGCAGTGCGGGAATAGAGGCAGCGTCGGCACGGAGAAGCAAGCAAGCAAGCAAGCAAGGAAGGAAGGAAGGAAGGAAGGACGCACGCGCGCTGCGGCGTTTGGCGCGGTTTGCGGCTGGCGCCTTTGGTGGCAACGGCCAGGACAAGCAGCGGTGTATGGTGGTGTGCGGGGCGGACAGGGGCGGCGGCGGTGGTGGCCTGGGAGGAGGCGAGGCGAGGCGGCGCCGACGGTGGCGTGTGGTACGGCGAAAACGGGACGGACGGCGGATGTTGGAGAGGCGCCGCGCACGCAGACACATGGAAGGAAGGAACGAACGAACGCAAGGGAACAAATGGAGGGGGCGAATGTGGAGATGCGGGCAGGCGGTGGTGTTTGTGGGCATGTGGTGGGGAGAAGGGCGGGGGCGGGAGGACAGAGGCGAGGCGACTGCTTGCGTGCTCGCCCGCTCGCTCGCGTGTCTTTTGTTTTTGTGTTTGTGTTTCCATCGTTTGGTCGCCTTGGAGCCTGTCGGTCCCGTCCGTGTGTGGCCACGCTTCGGGCGCGTGTATGTTTGTACGTTTCGTTTGTTCGTCTTCTGCAGCAGAGGCGGTGCGCGGCAGTGGGAACGCCTGCCTGGCGGCTGGGACGGCCAGCAAATGCGGTTGGATGGGCGGCCACAGCACCGCACCTGTGCCCAAGGAGGCGACGCTGGCGGCGGGGCCCCCTCGGATGCGGCCGGCTGGGGCTGTGTGCGCTGCCGCCGCCGCCGCCGCTGCTGCTGGTGCAGCAGCAACGACGACGAACAACGAGTAAGCAAGAAGAGGACGAAGCGGATGGCTGGTGGGTGAGTGCATTTAGGCGGTCGACAAGGCAGTGCGTGATGTGGCGTTGTGACGGGGGTTTGCTCACGTGGCCTCGTTGTGTCGATGCGCAGG
Source organism: Schistocerca nitens (assembly GCF_023898315.1). NCBI lineage: Eukaryota > Metazoa > Arthropoda > Insecta > Orthoptera > Acrididae > Schistocerca > Schistocerca nitens. The sequence continues at coordinate 164,122 of NW_026046030.1, forward strand.
AAGATGAGATGCGGGCAGACGCAGACGCGTACAGAGAGACGAGCCCGGTCTGCAGCAGGATGTGGGGCGCGGCGCGCCGAGTGCAGAGCAGCGCGCGCCGCCTGGGCCGGGCTGGGCCCGCCCGGCGGCGGGCCGCGCTGTTGTCGCGGACGTGAGCGCCCCCTGGCGGGTGGTCGGAGGCGGCGCGGTGGACGTGTGTCCGGTTGGCCAGTGCACATTGCGAGTGGCTGGCTGGCGGTCGGCGGCGAGACGGGAGAGGAGGTATGTGTCGCGGGCGCCTTTGCTGCGCTGCGTCGTTGCGTGCCTGGGCGTGCGCCTGTCGACTGTGTGTGACTGTGTTGGGCGTTGTGCCACGTACGTGTGTGCTCGGCCGAAGGCGTCGGAAGAAAAAGAGAGAGAGAGACGGGCGGGGAAAGTGGGTCGGTGTGCGTGCGTCGCCCGTGATGCGATGATGTCGCGTCATGTCTTGTCTTTGCGAAACGGCTGCCGAGAGGTGTGTGGTGGCGAGCGGGAATGTGCGTTTGGTGGTTGCCGGCCGGCCGGCTGTTGTTGGTGGTTCCTCCTGTGGTTGTTTGTGCTGCTTTGATGGCAACGTGGAAGGACGCCGGTTTCCGTGCCTTGCGTGTGGTTGTGTCGACGGTGACTGGTTGGGGGTGTGCGCCGATGCACGTGCCATCATGTTGTCATGTTTGGGTCGTGAGTGTGTTTTTTGGCTGTGTTGTTGTGTACGGGAAGGGGGGGAGAGGCGGCGGCGGCGGGTGATAGTGCGTGCAGTAGTGCCGTTGCGACGGGCGTCGGGTGGAGCCGTGCGTAGTGGCGGTGGCGGAAAGGTGTAGGTTGCGGGAAGCGAGCCCGTCGCGTGTCGTTGTCGTCGTCGTCGTCGTCGTCGACGGGGTCGCGTGCGCTGTGAATCGAGAGTGGCGGGAAAGGAGCAGCGTGCCGCTGTGTCGTGGTCGTTAGCAGAGGCCTGTGCTTGTCCGTTTGTTTTCTGTCGGACGCTTGGTGCGAGTTGTTTGTTTTGTTGCCGCCGCCGCGGTTGTTTTTGTTTGTCGGCTGTGCTGTGTCGGTGGGTCGGCGAGCTGTTTTGCGGTGCGTGAATGTGTTGGTGCAAAAGTGGCGGCGGCGTCATGGCTGCGACCGCGACGAGCCGCGGGCGCGCCATTGATGATGTTGAACACAGAGCGGCTGTGTGCAATGGGAGGCCTTGTGTACGGGTAGCGGTGTTGTCGTACGTGCATCCGGCCCGGTGCGGAAAGCGCCGTTGCGGTTGCGGGGTTGCCTCTGGTCGCGACGTGTGGTGCTCGGCTTTGTGGGTTTTGTGGTGCCCGTTTGGCCGGTGGGTGGTGTTTTTTGTGTGTTTTTGTTTTTGTTTTTTTTTTGTTGTGTGTGTGTGTGTGTGTGTGTGGTCGGTCTCTTTGGCGCTCGGTATATATCTGCCTCCTGCTCGGTCTTGCGGCGGTTTTGTCGACGTCGTCTGTAGTTTTTTTGCGGCTTGCCGACGACCGACCGACCGACCGACCGACCGACCGACCGACCGAACTACGACCTACCTGTGACAGCTACGTGTGGCGCCCGAAGGTGAACGTAACGTGACCTCGGCGCCCTTAGCCTAACCTAAGATGTCCGGCCGTAAGGTAGGTGCGGCCACCTGACGCCTCACGTCCGAACGCTTAACCTAACTTTGACGCCTAACCTAACTTTAACCCTTAACCTAACCCACGTCCAACCAACGTAACCTAACCTAACCCAAGCGACGCCAACCCTAACCTAAGGTGTTGTACAGTGCGAATGTCGAAGGCATGTTATAGTCGTAGGTGGAGAGCACTGCACGCAACAAGCGGCTACACGGGTAGCAGGGGTTGTGTGGCGTGGGCTGGGCGGTTTGTGTTAGGTTAGATGGCCTTGGGCAAGTACAGAAAGGGGGCAACAGCAGCCTCAACGGGTGCGGGGACCAAGCAGCAATCGGTATTGTTTGTCAACTGTCGAAGCTGCGTTGGTACAGTACCGGAACCGCAAGCGCTGACAGAGAAAGCACCGAAGCTCTGCAATCGTTATAAGGTACAGAAAGCTGGCTGACGCCAGGGATAAATTCTGCCGAAATTGTCACAAAGGTACGGACGGTGTTTTAGAAAGGCTCGATTGCATGCAACCGGTGGTGGTGTGTTCGTCGCTGTTTAGTAGTGGTTTTGATCCTGTAGTGAAGTAGAAGTGGGTGGTTCCTGTGAAATATTGTGGGTGGAGGTTACACTCAACAACCGAGCTAGGTTTAATAATAATTGGCTCCTTTGACCGACCTCCCGACGCAGCAGCATTAGTGGCAGAACAACGGAGAGACGGATTTGGAAACACATTTCACATACATTTTCCTCAGCATGTTAGGGTCTTAGGTGGAGATTTCAATGTACCCGATATAGACTGGGACACTCAGATGATGTTCAGGACGGGTGGTTGGGGGACAGAGAGCATCGAGTGACATTATACTGAGTGCACTGTCCGAAAAGTACCTCGAGCAAAATGAACAGAGAACCGACTCGTGGAGATGACATCGTGGACCTACTGATGACAAACAGACCCGAACGTGTTTCGACTCTGTATGTGCAGAACAGGGACGCAGTGATCATAAGGCCGTTGCAGGGAGGACGGTGTATCTGTTTGGCTAGCAAGAGTAATAGAAGGCAGATTTCCAGACGACCTGACAGATGAAAACGCAAATGCCTGTTCCGACACTGACAATGTTGAGTGTTCATGGAGAAAGTGCAAGGCAATGGTAAAAATGCGTTTTTAGACAGGTACGTGCCGAGTGTAGAACTGTGAGGGATGGGAAAAAAAACCCACCGTGGTATACTACTACAACAACAACAACGTTAGGAAACTATTGCGAAAGCAAAGAGAGCTTCACCCAAAGTTTAAAACGCAGCCAAAATCCTCCGAGACAAACGGGAAGCTAAACGATGTCAAAGTGAGCGTAAGGAGGGCTATGCGTGAAGCGTTCAGTGAATTCGAAAGTAGAACAAACCCTATGTACCGACCGACGTTGACAGAAAATGCTAGGACGTTGCGGTCTTGCGTTGAATCGGTAAGTGGCTCGAAACAGCATATCCAGACACTCCGGCATGGCGATGGCATTGAAACAGAGGATGACACGCGTAAAGCTGTGGTGAAATACCTAAGCACCTGTTTCCAAAGCTGTTTCACAGAGGACGGACCGCACTCTGCAGTTCCGTCTTCTAAATGCTCGCACGAACGAGAAACTGGCTGACATCGAAGTAAGTGTCCAAGGAGGAATGGGAAAGTCCGCCGGACCCGACGGGATTACCAATTCGCGATTCCTACACAGGGTACGCGAAACAACCTGCCCCCCTCCTAACAGCCGTGTACCGCAAGTCTCTGGAGAGGAAGGGAGGGTTCCAAATGATTGGAAAAGAGCACAGGTAGTCCCAGTCGTCGAGCAGATGCGCAAAACCATAGACCCATATCTCTGACGTCGATGTGTTGTAGAACATGTTGTTTGCTCGAGTATCATGTCGTTTGTGGAAACTCCAGAGTCTACTATGTAGGAATCAACATGGATTCCGGAAACAGCGATCGTGTGTGAGACCCGGCTCGCTTTATTTGCCCATGAGACCCAGAAAGCTCCCAGGTGGATGCCATTGTCCTTGACGTCCGGAAGGCGTTCGAGACAGCTCCGCACCGTCGCCTGATCAACGACGTAAGAGTCTACAGAATATCAGACCAACTGTGTGGCTGGATTGAAGAGATGTCAGCAGACGGAACACAGCATGTTGTTATCGATGGAGAGACAGACGTCTACAGACGTTAAAGTAACCCCTGGCGTGCCACGGGGGAGTGTTATGGGACCATTGCTTTTTCACAATTCACATCATATAAATGACCTAGTAGATAGTGGCGGACGTTCCATGCGTCGTTTCGCGGATGATGCTGTATGTAGTATACAGAGAGGTTGCAGGACGATCGGCAGCGGATAGGCACCCGGTGCAGGGGGAGTGGCAACTGTCCCCTTAACATAGACAAATGTAATGTATTGCGAATATACAGAAAGAAGGATCCTTTACTGTGTGATTGATTATATGATAGCGGGACAAACACTGGTAGCTGTGACGTCTGTAAAATATGTATCTGGGAGTAGGCGTGCGGAATGATTTGGAAGTGGAATGATGATCAGATAAAAGTAAATTGTTGGTAAGGCGGGTACCAGGTTGAGATGCATTGGGAGAATGCTTAGCAAAAACAAAAAAATGTAGTCCATCAACAAAGGAGGTGGCTTACAGAAACACGCGTTCGACCGACCCATACGTGAGTGTTGCCCACCAGTGTGGGACCCGTAGCAGGTCGGGTTGACGGAGGAAGATAGAGAAAGATCCAACGTTTTCGTCACAGGGGTATGTGGTAACCGTGATAGCGTTACGGAGATGGCTAAGTGGCAGACTCTGCAAGGGAGGCGCCCTGCATCGCGGTGTAGCTTGCTCGCCAGGTTTTTCTCGAGAGGGTGCGTTTCCGGATGAGGTATCGAACATATTGCTTCCCCGTACGTATATACCTCCCGAGGAGATCCCGAATGTAACAGTAGAGAGATTCGAGCGCGCACGGAGGCTTTCAGACAGTCGTTCTTCCCGCGTAACATACGCGACTGGAACGGCAAAGGGTGGTAATGACAGTGGCACGTAAAGTGCCCTCCGCCACACACCGTTGGGTGGCTTGCGGCGTACAAATGTAGGAGGTCGGCTGTCGTGTGTGCTTGAAGGCAGATGCGGTGTGTCTGTCGTTGCGGACGGCGGTCAGCCCCCCTCGCGTAAGCGGCGAGGGGCGGCGGCGCTCGGTTGGCCGGTGCCGATGTTGCGCAGGCGGCGCCCGTTTTCTTTGCGGCGGGCAATTTTGTGAGAAACGGGCGCGAATGTTGGCGGGCGAGGTGGCCCGACGGCTGCGGGCCGATCGGGAAACGGTGGGAGGGCGATGGGGCGGCGGAGGTGCGTTTGCACGGCCGGCATCGCCGCACGCCTCCGCTTGTGTGGCTGTGGCGGCGGCCGCGCTGGCCGGGCTGGCGCGGCGACGGTGTGGCAGTTTTGCCGAAGGTTTGGCCATTGTGGCGGGTCGTCGGCTGGGGCTGTGGGGGCGGCATGTGGGCGGGGGCGGCGATTCTCGGCGGGCCGAGCCAGGCTGTAGCGCGCGGTAGCTGCAGTTTGGCCGTGGTTTGCGGCGCTGCCGTGGCGACTGGTTGGCGACTGTGGTGTGGCCGTGTGTAGCCCCATCCTCGGTGGTTTGAACGGCGCGGGTGGTTGCGGCGCAGGTTTGGGGCTGGTCCGCACAGGCTGTCGGACGTTGGGCGGTAGCAAGCGCGGGAGGCGCGGCGCGGCGGCGCGCAGAGTGGCGGCCGCTCTCTCGGCCGTCCGCGCCCGCCCGCGACACTGGCTGGGCCTGGCGGCGCGGCGGCTATTCTCTGCCGCCGTGCTTGCCGCCTGCCGCTCTCGCTCTCGCTCTCGTGTGCGTACGCGCGTCGTCCGTCGAAATAATGGCAGATCAGGCGGCTACGAACGAGACTGCTGCGGCACCCGCCGCCACCGGCACGACGAAGAAGGCCAAGTCTGCGGCGTCTGCGAAGAAGCCGCGCGCCAAGCCTGCGCACCCGCGCACCTCTGAGATGGTGACGGCCGCCATCAAGAGTCTGAAGGAGCGCGGCGGCTCGTCGCTGCAGGCGATCAAGAAGTACATTGCCGCGCACTACAAGCTGGACGCGGAGAAGCTGGCGCCCTTTATCAAGAAGTACCTCAAGTCGGCCGTCGTGGCTGGCGAGCTGGTGCAGACGAAGGGGAAGGGCGCGTCCGGCTCTTTCAAGCTTGCCGGCGCCGGCGGCGGGGCGGCCGAGGGCGGCAAGGCCCGTGCCGGCGGTGCGAAGAAGAAGCGCGCCGCTCCGGCCAGCAAGGAGAAGAAGGGCGCCCGTGCGGCCGGCGCAAAGAAGGCTGGTGGCGTGAAGGCGGCGACCGGTCGGAAGGCGGGCGCCGCCAAGAAGGCGTCTGCGGCGTCGGCGGCTCCCGCGGGTGCGAAGAAGGCGGCTGCGGCCAAGCCGGCCAAGGCCAAGTCGCCGTCGAAGGCGAAGAAGGCCGCCAAGGTTCCGACGAAGAAGCCGAAGGCGCCGCGCCCGAAGAAGGCGACGACGCCGTCTAAGGCGAAGGCGTCGCCCAAGAAGAAGAAGTGAAGTGAAGTAAAGTAAAGAAAGGAAAGGGGAAGGGCTGGCGCTTGACCCCGTCGTCCCCCACCCCCCTCCCCCGCGTCGTCTAGTGGCGCGCGATGGCACGGCTGCGCGCGGCCCAAAACGGCCCTTCTCAGGGCCATCAGAGGACGTCGGGAAGGCGTTGATTGTCGTGCCTGGCGCGTTGTGTTGTGTTGTTTGGGTGGCCGTGCGTGCATGCGCCGGTGTGTGTGTGTGTGTGTGTGTGTGGTTGGTTGATGTTTGTGTGGCGTTTCTGTATGACCCTTGTGGGTACTGTTTGCGTGCCGTGGTGGATGGATTGTGGGGCCGGTGGCGGTAGGCGGCGGCGCGCGGTAGCGGAGCGGTTGTGGCCGTTTTTTTGTTTTGTGTTTTGTATTTTGTGCGGCGGCCGACGGTTGGTTTCTCATGTTTCTGGAGACTCTGCTTGCTTTGCGGATGGCGCGTCTTGTTTTTGTGTGTGTGTGTCCTCTGTCTCTGAAAGGGAGACGTTGAGACGTGGAAGTGGCCGGCGGGAATTGGGAAGGCGCGGTGGCGCCTCGGAGACGGCGGCGGCCAGCCACCCGTGGGTGACGTCGTCCGGCTGTTTGTTTGTGTGTGTGTGTGTGTGTGTGTGTACTGAAGGGGGTGGGGTGTTGATGACGTCGAATGTGATTGTTGGCGAGAGCGGCTGTGGACGGGAGGGTGGGAATTGTGGTGGTTGTTTTAACGGGGCTAGAGAGAGAGGCTGGGCGGCAAGACCGACAAAAGTTTTGCTCGCGACGGAGAGATGTTAGTGGCCCTGAAAAGGGCCGTTTTTGTGTTGCGCGCGTGCGGTGCCGTGCCGCGGCTAAGCGGTTTAGGCGCGCTCGCCGCGGATGCGGCGCGCGAGCTGGATGTCCTTGGGCATGATGGTGACGCGCTTGGCGTGGATTGCGCACAGGTTGGTGTCTTCGAAGAGGCCGACGAGGTAGGCCTCGCTGGCCTCCTGCAGGGCCATGACTGCGGAGCTCTGGAAGCGCAGGTCGGTCTTGAAGTCCTGGGCGATCTCGCGCACTAGGCGCTGGAACGGCAGCTTGCGGATGAGCAGCTCTGTGCTCTTCTGGTAGCGCCTGATTTCTCGCAGGGCGACGGTGCCCGGCCTGTAGCGGTGGGGCTTCTTGACGCCGCCGGTGGCGGGCGCGCTCTTCCTCGCCGCCTTGGTGGCGAGCTGTTTGCGCGGCGCCTTTCCGCCGGTGGACTTGCGGGCCGTTTGCTTTGTGCGGGCCATAGCGGTTAGCGGTGCGTGCGGTAGCGAAGCGTCCGGTGCTGCCTTGACAACGGGCCCGCGCGGGCCCGCGCTGCGCTTATATGCCCTCGGTGCGCGTGGTGGGGGGAGGGCGGGCCAGAGTCTATATAGGGGGGCGGCGCGCGCTCACGGCGCACCGTAGCCGACTCGCTAGCGCCGGGTGAGGAGCTGCCGCTTGTGCTTTTTTTGCTTGAGGAGGAGGAAGAATGACAGGCCGCGGCAAGGGAGGAAAGGGGCTGGGGAAGGGTGGCGCCAAGCGGCACCGCAAGGTGTTGCGCGACAACATCCAGGGCATCACGAAGCCCGCCATCCGCCGCCTGGCTCGCAGGGGCGGCGTGAAGCGCATCTCTGGTCTGATCTACGAGGAGACCCGCGGAGTGCTGAAGGTGTTCCTGGAGAACGTGATCCGCGACGCGGTGACGTACACTGAGCACGCCAAGCGCAAGACTGTGACGGCCATGGACGTGGTGTACGCCCTGAAGAGGCAGGGGCGCACCCTGTACGGTTTCGGCGGTTAGGCAGGCAGCCGGTGTGCTGTGCTGTGGCCTTCCCGCGGCCGTGCCGTTGCCCGTGCTTGGTGGGAGAGACGAAAAACGGCCCTTTTCAGGGCCACCACACTGTTCGGAAATTGAAAAGTGCGAAAGGGTCTGTGTTGCCTGCCTGCCTCTGTGTTTGTTGTTGTTGTGCGCCTCTGTTGCTTTGCGTGCGTGCGTTCCGTTTGGAGATTCGACGTGACGTGTGTGTGTGATGGATGCGGGAGGGCGCGGCTGAGTCCGGTGTGTGCGTGGTTTGTTTGTGGCGCGGGCCGGGACCATCGATCGGATCAGCTGTTTGGTTTGGTTTGTGCTGTGCCTGTGTGTTTGGAGAGCGCGCGCGGCGGCCCCGCGTGTCGTCCGTCGTCGGGCCGTTACGCGCTGTGTGTGTGTCGCGCGCGCTCTTTTAATTATGAACATATTAACAATGATCACATCACATTATTGGTGTATTGATGTCGTTGTCGTTGTTTGGAACGCGACTGTGCGTGCGTGGAGGGGTGCAGAAAAAATGTGTGTGTGTGTTCGGCCACACGGGCTGTGGACAAGATGGCGGACGTGCGCCGGCGCCGGCTGCGAATGAATGACTGTGGACGTTGTTGTAAAGTGCGGCGAGGACGACGGAAACTTTGCTTTGGACGTAGGTTTGTGTGGTGGCCCTGAAAAGGGCCGATTGTTGTGAGGCGAGCCGGCAAGGCAAAGGCGCGTTTGCGTTTGCGTGCAGGGAGCACGCAAGCGCAGCGCCGCGGTCCCTGTTTAGGCCTTCTTCTCGGTCTTCTTTGGCAGCAGGACGGCCTGGATGTTGGGCAGGACACCACCCTGTGCGATGGTGACGCCCGACAAGAGCTTGTTGAGCTCCTCGTCGTTGCGGATGGCGAGCTGCAGGTGGCGCGGGATGATGCGCGTCTTCTTGTTGTCGCGGGCCGCGTTTCCGGCCAGCTCGAGCACCTCAGCCGCGAGGTACTCCATGACGGCGGCGAGGTAGACGGGCGCCCCGGCGCCGACGCGCTCGGCGTAGTTTCCCTTGCGCAGGAGGCGGTGGATTCTGCCGACCGGGAACTGGAGCCCAGCCCTGCTTGAGCGGGACTTTGACTTGCCCTTGACTTTGCCTCCCTTTCCGCGTCCGGACATGGCGTTTGGCTAGTGGCGTAAGCGTGAAACACGTAACCGTAACGGTGCGAGCCGCAGCGAGTCGAGCAGCGGAGTGCGTGCGTGTGCCGGCGGCGGCTCTCTCACTTCTCTCTAATTTCTTCCTCCTGTTGGAAGTGTTGCGTAGAAGGTTGTTGTCCCTTGGGGACATTTCCTTCGCTTTGACTTGGTGTGTTGGTATATGCTGTTCTTTTGTTTTTCTGTTTTGGTGAGAGTTGTGTGATTCTGTTTCTTTACTCAGGAGAGTATTGATCTTGGTCTCTTGTATTTGTCATTTCTTTGGTCATATTGACCTAGTGTATTGATGAGCTGGTTTCGTGCGGTACCGGCTGTGGCATAAAACTGTTCTGCCAGGCGTCGGAACCGTGTTTGTAGCGATTCGATATCCGCAGCAGCATGTAGATCTGCTGTGGGGAATCGTGGAGGTACGTGAAGGGCCCTCCGGAGGGCTCTGTTTTGTATTTTTTGTAGGCGGCCTATTGTCGATCTGGCTGCATATCCCCATACGGGGCATGCGTATTCCAGTATCGGCCTAATAAGGCTTCTATAGACCGCTACTCCAGTGCTGGGGTCTAGTGAACTGCGTTCATTTAATACAGGGTAGAGGACTTGCATCCTGCCAAGGGCTTTCTTGCGGAGTTCCTCGATGTGGCACTTCCAAGTTAGGCGCTTGTCCAGTGTCACACCGAGGTATCTCGCCGTGTTTCTCCAGGGGAGATTTTGCCCTTGTAGCTGCAGCAGTTGGATGGGTCTTCTTAGGGGGCGGCGTTTTCCGAGGCGTCTTGTTATCATTAGTGCCTGGGTCTTTTCAGTATTCAATGAGATGCGCCATTTCTTGGCCCATGAGTCAGTCCTATTTAGTGCTGTTTGTAGTCGTCTCGTTGCCAGGTTCCTGTTCGTGGAGCAGGAGAAGAATGCGGTGTCGTCTGCATATTGCGCTGTTTGTACGTGCTGCGTGACAGGGATGTCGGCTGTGTAGAGGTTGTACAGGGTAGGACCCAGTACAGACCCTTGGGGCACTCCAGCGCGTATCCTTCTCCTGCTCGACTGTGATCTGTCGATCTTAACGGAGAATGTCCTACTGGTTAGATAGCTCTGTATAAGTTTTACTATCGTCCCTGGGAAGCCTTGGGTGTACATTTTGTGCAAGATTCCGGTGTGCCAGACTGAATCAAAAGCCTTGGCAACGTCTAATAAGACAATCCCGCAGTAGCCCTTTCGATTGAAGCTTTCTGTAGCTGCTTCAACTACCCTCATTATTTGTTGGGGGGCTGAGTGTTGTTGCTGGAAACCGAATTGAAATTTTGGCATAATTTGCTCTCTTCTGATGTGATCTTGAATCGGCGTTAAGAGGAGGCGCTCGTACAGTTTGCTGAGGGTGGGCAGGAGACTAATTGGTCTGTAGTGCTGCGGGAACACCGGGTCTTTCCCTGGTTTTGCGATCGCGACTACTTCTGCGTGTTTCCACTGGGTCGGGAATTTTAGTGATCGCGTAATTTCATTGAAGATATCAGCTAAGTGGGTTATTGCCAGCGGCGGGATATGTTTTAGGAGTTCGTTGGTGAGCTGGTCGTGTCCTGGTGCCTTTTTTGTTGGCAGTGACTTGATGGCTCCTGCCACGTCTTCTGGGCTGAAGAGTGGCGTGTATTCATCTTCGTCTTCTGCTGCTAAAAAGGTGGCCAGTTGTCTACGAACTGTTTCGACGTGTTCCCTGTCCTGTGCCTCTGCTGGCGTGAATTGTTTCTCGAACACGTCGGCTAGCGCGTTTGCTTTGTCTACGGCGCTGAACTGCAGTCCACGTTCGCCGTGCAGAGGCGGCATTTTTGCGCGTCTTTTCGTGAACTGTTTTGTGGCTTGCCATAGACTGTGGTCTTCTAAGTTGAGAGTTGATAGTCTTTCGGACCATTGCTGGTTGCGGTGCTCAGTGAGCGCAACTTTCAACTCTCTTTGTAGTCTGTTGAGCAGCCTCCTTGTGTTTCTGTTGCCTGTGAGTTTCCACTCTTTGGCGATCCTGTTTTTGTGCCTTATTTGTGCAAGCAGGTGCTGGGGAAGTTGCCTGGGGCGGGGGAGTCCCGCTGGCGCAGGCGTGGCTTCCTCAGCTGCTTGCAGGATCACTTTCGTGAGGTCTTCCAGCGTTTGCTCGACAGTGTCTGCTGTTGGAGGCGGGGCTTGGGTCAGTTCTGTAGCTATATTGGCGCGGAACTGTTCCCAATTTGTGTGTTTGTGTGAGGTTCTTAGCTGTGGGATAGAGAGCCATTCTCCCATATCGACCTCGAGAATGACAGGGTTGTGGTCCGACGACATTCTGTTCATGGAACTTGCGGACACAAAACCCATGATGTGTCTTGTGAGGGCAATGTCGAGGACGTCCGCCCTGCTCCCGTTTTTCGGGAAGTGGGTGGGTTCCTCTGGGCCCCACACTTGGAACTGATGCGTGCGCGCGAGTCGTTGCAGTTGTCGACCAGCTCTATTACTTACTCTTGAGTGCCAGTCTGCGTGTTTGGCGTTGAGGTCTCCTCCTATTAGGAGCTTGCCTCTTATTTGGCTTAATGCAGCTATGTCGTCCTCTTCAAGCGTTGGGGAAGGGGGGCGGTAGGCTGCAACGACTGTGAGGGGTCCTGTTACGGTGGCTATTTGTATTGCGACCGTTTCTATCTGTTGGGTTGCTGGTGGGTACACCCGGTGGTGTTCTATGCCTCGTTTGACGTATACTGCGACCCCGCCTCCTGCAGTGGGCCGATCGCGTCTGTAACAATTGTAATTTGGTACAGATGCCCTTACCCCTGGTTTAAGGTGTGTTTCGGCTACTAGGCATACGTCAATGTTTTCCTCTTTTATGAATTCTCTAAATTCGAGGGCTTGGTTGAATAGACCGTCTGCGTTGAAGACGCAGATTTTGAGACCTTGTATATTAGGTCGTCTATCCATGGTGGGGAATGGGGTTTCCTGTGGTAGTCGCTGTGATTTGCGACTGCTCAGTTGCCGAAGCGAGTTCGGCTGGAAGGCGCGTGATGCTGGCAAGAACGTTGACCAAGTGGGTCATCTGTTCTTGCAGCATTTTGATCGACGAGGCGAGTCCCTGAATAGTTGCGTCCTCGGTTGATTGATGCAGACTGGGCTTTGGGGGGCGCTGAGGGGCTTCCCTAGGCAGTTCTCCGTTTCCAGGAACCTGGTTTGGGTCGGGTGGTTTGTTGGGATCGCCTACTGTTGCTGAGTATGTACGCGATGCGTACACTCTTGTTGTTGGCTGTCTAAATTGTCGGTAGGGGGGCGGTTGTTGGGGTGCCGTTTTATTTGCCGGTCTTTGAGAGCGGTCACCGTAGGGTTGTTTTCCCCTGTGGCGATCCCTGGCGTGCCGATATGCAGGGCACCCTAGGTAGCTGGCAGGGTGTGCTCCTCTACAGTTGCAGCACGATTCCTTGCCTTCCCCCCTGGGCACCCTGCATTCGTCGTATGTGTGGGCATCTCCGCATCTGACGCATCTCATTGGCATGCCACAGTCCCTTGCTAGGTGTCCTATTTCCTGGCAGTTGAAGCATCTACCTGGCCCTGATTTCTTCTTCAGTTTTTCGGGAGTTACTTCCACTGCCAGGATTCTCTCCACCTCCCAAATCTTTCTGTTCTGCGCTGAGTCTGGGAGGGTGACTGTGTGGAGGGGCCATGGCCTGTTTGGGTGGGTCTTTACCACCGAGCTTACCTCGAAGCCTTCTTCCTCAAGGTATGTTTTAATGTCTGCCGTGCTTGTTTTGTGCGGCATGCCGCGGAACACTACCTTGATGGGCTTCTTGGCCGCTATTGGAAAGGTGTAGAAGTGTATTTTTTGATTTTGTAACATTAGTTTGACCTGTTTGTATTCGTCGACTGATTTTAGTGTTACTTTTATTTTGTCCTCCCCTGTAGTTTTTACGGTGAATTTACTGTCTCCTACAGCTTGTTTAATCAGGTCGTGGATTGTTTTGTACGATTGTTCGAATTGGATGACTAGTGGGGGGATTCTATATTTTGTCACCTCTTCCTCTGTTGTTTTTGTGTTATTTGGTGTTATGTCCGGTGGAGCTGCGTCTGTGTTTTGCTCGTCTATTATGTCATAGCGGTTGTGTGTTGTCACTGGTGTGTGTGTGGCGGAAGTGGAGGGTCGACTGACTGTTTTTCTGGCGAGTATGAAGCCATCCTCGTCAGTGTGTGATGTTGTGTTCACGTCGGCGTGGGCGAGTTCTTCGACGTCCGTCGTGGCGGCTCGTTGCGGCCCGCCGGCCGCGGCCACTTCATCGTGCCGCGGCCCGCCGGTCGCCCCTTCCGCCACGGCCTGCGCCTCGCCACGCGGCTCGCGGTCTGTGCCGCTCCGCTTCTGCACGTGTTCGGGTGACGCGGCCGGCTCGGGCAGCCGGCCGCATACCTGAGGGCTTTGTTCGCGCGCGCGGTCGCCCTCCCCGCTGCCGGGGTGGGCGGCCGCCTTTGTGTGGTGGTTTTCAGCGCTCGCTGGTGCGGTCTGCTGCTCCGCGCTCGGGTCTGCTGGCAGGTGTGAGATTCTACGTTTGCGCGGTCGCGTTTGCGTCTGGGGTGGGGGTCCCTTTATGGGCTCGGGTGCGGCGGCCGGTTGCGCGCGCGCCCCATTGGTCGGCGGCCGCAACAGGGCGAGCTGGTAAAGGTGCGGTGTTGCGGTAGCGGCGGGTGCCACTGTGTGGGGAGACGCTGACTAGAGCGGAGCGCTTGCTGCTTGTTGTTGTACGTTCGAGATGCCGCCCAAGACTAGCGGGAAGGCCGCCAAGAAGGCCGGCAAGGCGCAGAAGAACATTTCGAAGGGCGACAAGAAGAAGAAGCGCAAGAGGAAGGAGAGCTATGCATCTCGTCGAAGGCGATGAGCATCATGAACAGCTTCGTGAACGACATTTTCGAGCGCATTGCGGCCGAGGCGTCTCGCCTGGCGCACTACAACAAGCGCTCGACCATCACGTCCCGCGAGATCCAGACGGCTGTGCGGCTCTTGCTGCCTGGCGAGCTGGCCAAGCACGCCGTGAGCGAGGGCACGAAGGCGGTGACCAAGTACACGAGCTCCAAGTAAGGAGGGGAGGTTGTTACTTCGGCTCTTGGAAGGAAGGAAGCTCCCTCCGTTGCGAGAGCGGCAAAACGGCCCTTTTCAGGGCCACCAAATTGCCTTTGCGGGAAGAGCGGAATTGTTTGTGTGTGTGTGTGTGTGTGTGTGTGTGTGTGTGTGTGTGTGTGAGAGGGGGGCGGCATAGCTACCCGGTTTGGTTGTGGTTGCGAGGCAGCTGGTGGTGTGGTCTCGAATGTGGTTGTGGTTACTGGGGTACGGCCGCGAGGGTTTGGTTGCCGCCGGTGTGACGTGGAATGCGTGCACGAGTCCTGGCGTGGTTGTTTGTCGACACATAGATAGATAGATAGATAGATAGATAGATAGATAGGAGGTGTTGGTGCTGTCTGTGGCGCTGATTCATTTCTTTGTCTCCGTCTGCCCGGTTAGTCACGTGACTGCAATTGAAAGTCCTCGCGATTGATTGATTGTTGGCTGTCACCGTTACGGCCGTCTGCGGGTGTCTGTTGTCACATCATACATGATGGCGAGGGTGAAATGTTGTGTTGCCGTCGACTATTCCCTTTGCTGTACGGCGCGTTGGTGTGTTGGTTGACGTTTTAAATGGACGTGTCGTACTATCATGCATATCCATTACGATGTCGCCAAGAAATGTACGGGCGGGTGGGGTAGGCGACACGCACGGTTGCCCTTGATTTGTGATGATAGCCGTTTCTTGCAGTTTGACTGATGATTGATTGGACTGTTGTGCGCACGCACGTCATTCAAGGTGCACGTGTGTTCGGTTGAGTACAGTAAGCGTGAGGCTATGGGCGTACACGCGTTTCGTTGGTCTGTGTCCCCCGGTGTGAAATGGCAGGTGTGTCGGTGATGTGATCCGATCCGGCGGCTCTGAGTAACTGTCAATATCGGCGCGATACACCGGCGTCATGGCAACGTGTCGGTGTGAACACCAGTCGCACTGTGGCACCGTCGGCGCCGCGAACGGTGACGAAAGGCTGACCTTTGATCGGTCGAGTGTCGTGTCTGGGCAGAACGTGTGGAATGAGCAAAACTGTTGGGGACGGAAACAATGGTGGAGGAGGGGAACGGAAAGTAATAAAACAAACAAACAAAATGGAGAAGCAATCACCGGAAAACGAAGCAGGGAAAAACGGAGAGGCGCTGTCTATAGCAGCGGAACGTTCCCGTGCATTGCAGCCGCACTGAGAGGCGTTTACGGCGCGGCTGCAAGTGTCGGCCGTGGCGACGGCTGAATTGCATTGCCTTCCCGGATGAAAAAAAAAGCGTTCGCCGACATGGCTCGGAGGAGGAATCTATGAGAATGCCTTGCCCTTGCCTGCCGTTTCGTGTGCCCTCCTGTTGTGTACGCTGTTGTTGTCCGGTGTAGCGAAGGGTGTGTATGTAGGGGTGGGTGGGTGTGTGTGTGTGTGTTTAGAAGGTCGATAGCTGCCGTCACGGCAGTCAAAGGTGTCGCGAAAAAGTGTGTTAGCCGTGGTTGGTTGGTTGGTTTGTGTGTTTTAAAGAGAAGGGACGAGAGAGAGAGAGAGAGTGAAAGTAGGTGGAGAGAGAGTGCGTTGCGTGTTGCCTAACTGCGTCCGCGAATATGGCAGTAGTTGGTGGTGGGCGTGCCCTTGCATGTGGCCCGGAAGGCGTGTCCGTTTCGCGGTAGTGGCACCGCTGCTGGCATATTCGGGAGATGGGAGGGGGCGCGAAAGGAGAAAGGAGACGCGGAGGCTTTAAAGACGGGGAGGGCGCGTGTGGGTGGCTCGCGCTGCGCTCGGCGGTTGTGTTTGTGCAACAAATGTGTTGCCGGGAGGGGACCGTTGTTGTGGTGCGGTTGTAGCCGCAGACGCGGCCGGCAGTGAACGTGAGACGACGGGTGCGGGCCGGGGCGGCGCATGTCGCCGGTGCCATGCCTTTTAAGAGCCGCGCGGTCGGGGGTGTGCGCACCGTGTGTCGTGTTGCGAGACGGCAGCATTTGTGCTGCGTGGCGTGGCGTGGCGTGGCGTGGCGTGGCGTGGCGTGGCGTGGCGTGGCGTGGGGGCGAGGAGAGCGAGCCGCGCGGTGTGCTTGGGCGCCGGAGAATGGCACACTGCGCCTGCCCGTTGAGGAGGCCGATGGCCGTGGTGTGGTGGAAATGGAGCGCGTCGGACGTGCACCAATGGGAAAGAGAAACAAAGCGGCGACAACGAACGAAAGGGGGAGGGAGGCCATTGTGTCACATGCGGCGGTGGGAGGAAAAAGAAAAAACAAAAACAAAACAAAAAAAAAAAACAAGAAACAAAGACGTAAGAAAGAGGAGAAACAACAAGGACAATGAGTCGTGAGTTCGCGAGGGGGGTGCGCGTGTCACTCCGGTACGCGCAGTGCGGGAATAGAGGCAGCGTCGGCACGGAGAAGCAAGCAAGCAAGCAAGCAAGGAAGGAAGGAAGGAAGGAAGGACGCACGCGCGCTGCGGCGTTTGGCGCGGTTTGCGGCTGGCGCCTTTGGTGGCAACGGCCAGGACAAGCAGCGGTGTATGGTGGTGTGCGGGGCGGACAGGGGCGGCGGCGGTGGTGGCCTGGGAGGAGGCGAGGCGAGGCGGCGCCGACGGTGGCGTGTGGTACGGCGAAAACGGGACGGACGGCGGATGTTGGAGAGGCGCCGCGCACGCAGACACATGGAAGGAAGGAACGAACGAACGCAAGGGAACAAATGGAGGGGGCGAATGTGGAGATGCGGGCAGGCGGTGGTGTTTGTGGGCATGTGGTGGGGAGAAGGGCGGGGGCGGGAGGACAGAGGCGAGGCGACTGCTTGCGTGCTCGCCCGCTCGCTCGCGTGTCTTTTGTTTTTGTGTTTGTGTTTCCATCGTTTGGTCGCCTTGGAGCCTGTCGGTCCCGTCCGTGTGTGGCCACGCTTCGGGCGCGTGTATGTTTGTACGTTTCGTTTGTTCGTCTTCTGCAGCAGAGGCGGTGCGCGGCAGTGGGAACGCCTGCCTGGCGGCTGGGACGGCCAGCAAATGCGGTTGGATGGGCGGCCACAGCACCGCACCTGTGCCCAAGGAGGCGACGCTGGCGGCGGGGCCCCCTCGGATGCGGCCGGCTGGGGCTGTGTGCGCTGCCGCCGCCGCCGCCGCTGCTGCTGGTGCAGCAGCAACGACGACGAACAACGAGTAAGCAAGAAGAGGACGAAGCGGATGGCTGGTGGGTGAGTGCATTTAGGCGGTCGACAAGGCAGTGCGTGATGTGGCGTTGTGACGGGGGTTTGCTCACGTGGCCTCGTTGTGTCGATGCGCAGGAAGGTGAGATGCGGGCAGACGCAGACGCGTACAGAGAGACGAGCCCGGTCTGCAGCAGGATGTGGGGCGCGGCGCGCCGAGTGCAGAGCAGCGCGCGCCGCCTGGGCCGGGCTGGGCCCGCCCGGCGGCGGGCCGCGCTGTTGTCGCGGACGTGAGCGCCCCCTGGCGGGTGGTCGGAGGCGGCGCGGTGGACGTGTGTCCGGTTGGCCAGTGCACATTGCGAGTGGCTGGCTGGCGGTCGGCGGCGAGACGGGAGAGGAGGTATGTGTCGCGGGCGCCTTTGCTGCGCTGCGTCGTTGCGTGCCTGGGCGTGCGCCTGTCGACTGTGTGTGACTGTGTTGGGCGTTGTGCCACGTACGTGTGTGCTCGGCCGAAGGCGTCGGAAGAAAAAGAGAGAGAGAGACGGGCGGGGAAAGTGGGTCGGTGTGCGTGCGTCGCCCGTGATGCGATGATGTCGCGTCATGTCTTGTCTTTGCGAAACGGCTGCCGAGAGGTGTGTGGTGGCGAGCGGGAATGTGCGTTTGGTGGTTGCCGGCCGGCCGGCTGTTGTTGGTGGTTCCTCCTGTGGTTGTTTGTGCTGCTTTGATGGCAACGTGGAAGGACGCCGGTTTCCGTGCCTTGCGTGTGGTTGTGTCGACGGTGACTGGTTGGGGGTGTGCGCCGATGCACGTGCCATCATGTTGTCATGTTTGGGTCGTGAGTGTGTTTTTTGGCTGTGTTGTTGTGTACGGGAAGGGGGGGAGAGGCGGCGGCGGCGGGTGATAGTGCGTGCAGTAGTGCCGTTGCGACGGGCGTCGGGTGGAGCCGTGCGTAGTGGCGGTGGCGGAAAGGTGTAGGTTGCGGGAAGCGAGCCCGTCGCGTGTCGTTGTCGTCGTCGTCGTCGTCGTCGTCGACGGGGTCGCGTGCGCTGTGAATCGAGAGTGGCGGGAAAGGAGCAGCGTGCCGCTGTGTCGTGGTCGTTAGCAGAGGCCTGTGCTTGTCCGTTTGTTTTCTGTCGGACGCTTGGTGCGAGTTGTTTGTTTTGTTGCCGCCGCCGCGGTTGTTTTTGTTTGTCGGCTGTGCTGTGTCGGTGGGTCGGCGAGCTGTTTTGCGGTGCGTGAATGTGTTGGTGCAAAAGTGGCGGCGGCGTCATGGCTGCGACCGCGACGAGCCGCGGGCGCGCCATTGATGATGTTGAACACAGAGCGGCTGTGTGCAATGGGAGGCCTTGTGTACGGGTAGCGGTGTTGTCGTACGTGCATCCGGCCCGGTGCGGAAAGCGCCGTTGCGGTTGCGGGGTTGCCTCTGGTCGCGACGTGTGGTGCTCGGCTTTGTGGGTTTTGTGGTGCCCGTTTGGCCGGTGGGTGGTGTTTTTTGTGTGTTTTTGTTTTTGTTTTTTTTTTGTTGTGTGTGTGTGTGTGTGTGTGTGTGTGTGGTCGGTCTCTTTGGCGCTCGGTATATATCTGCCTCCTGCTCGGTCTTGCGGCGGTTTTGTCGACGTCGTCTGTAGTTTTTTTGCGGCTTGCCGACGACCGACCGACCGACCGACCGACCGACCGAACTACGACCTACCTGTGACAGCTACGTGTGGCGCCCGAAGGTGAACGTAACGTGACCTCGGCGCCCTTAGCCTAACCTAAGATGTCCGGCCGTAAGGTAGGTGCGGCCACCTGACGCCTCACGTCCGAACGCTTAACCTAACTTTGACGCCTAACCTAACTTTAACCCTTAACCTAACCCACGTCCAACCAACGTAACCTAACCTAACCCAAGCGACGCCAACCCTAACCTAAGGTGTTGTACAGTGCGAATGTCGAAGGCATGTTATAGTCGTAGGTGGAGAGCACTGCACGCAACAAGCGGCTACACGGGTAGCAGGGGTTGTGTGGCGTGGGCTGGGCGGTTTGTGTTAGGTTAGATGGCCTTGGGCAAGTACAGAAAGGGGGCAACAGCAGCCTCAACGGGTGCGGGGACCAAGCAGCAATCGGTATTGTTTGTCAACTGTCGAAGCTGCGTTGGTACAGTACCGGAACCGCAAGCGCTGACAGAGAAAGCACCGAAGCTCTGCAATCGTTATAAGGTACAGAAAGCTGGCTGACGCCAGGGATAAATTCTGCCGAAATTGTCACAAAGGTACGGACGGTGTTTTAGAAAGGCTCGATTGCATGCAACCGGTGGTGGTGTGTTCGTCGCTGTTTAGTAGTGGTTTTGATCCTGTAGTGAAGTAGAAGTGGGTGGTTCCTGTGAAATATTGTGGGTGGAGGTTACACTCAACAACCGAGCTAGGTTTAATAATAATTGGCTCCTTTGACCGACCTCCCGACGCAGCAGCATTAGTGGCAGAACAACGGAGAGACGGATTTGGAAACACATTTCACATACATTTTCCTCAGCATGTTAGGGTCTTAGGTGGAGATTTCAATGTACCCGATATAGACTGGGACACTCAGATGATGTTCAGGACGGGTGGTTGGGGGACAGAGAGCATCGAGTGACATTATACTGAGTGCACTGTCCGAAAAGTACCTCGAGCAAAATGAACAGAGAACCGACTCGTGGAGATGACATCGTGGACCTACTGATGACAAACAGACCCGAACGTGTTTCGACTCTGTATGTGCAGAACAGGGACGCAGTGATCATAAGGCCGTTGCAGGGAGGACGGTGTATCTGTTTGGCTAGCAAGAGTAATAGAAGGCAGATTTCCAGACGACCTGACAGATGAAAACGCAAATGCCTGTTCCGACACTGACAATGTTGAGTGTTCATGGAGAAAGTGCAAGGCAATGGTAAAAATGCGTTTTTAGACAGGTACGTGCCGAGTGTAGAACTGTGAGGGATGGGAAAAAAAACCCACCGTGGTATACTACTACAACAACAACAACGTTAGGAAACTATTGCGAAAGCAAAGAGAGCTTCACCCAAAGTTTAAAACGCAGCCAAAATCCTCCGAGACAAACGGGAAGCTAAACGATGTCAAAGTGAGCGTAAGGAGGGCTATGCGTGAAGCGTTCAGTGAATTCGAAAGTAGAACAAACCCTATGTACCGACCGACGTTGACAGAAAATGCTAGGACGTTGCGGTCTTGCGTTGAATCGGTAAGTGGCTCGAAACAGCATATCCAGACACTCCGGCATGGCGATGGCATTGAAACAGAGGATGACACGCGTAAAGCTGTGGTGAAATACCTAAGCACCTGTTTCCAAAGCTGTTTCACAGAGGACGGACCGCACTCTGCAGTTCCGTCTTCTAAATGCTCGCACGAACGAGAAACTGGCTGACATCGAAGTAAGTGTCCAAGGAGGAATGGGAAAGTCCGCCGGACCCGACGGGATTACCAATTCGCGATTCCTACACAGGGTACGCGAAACAACCTGCCCCCCTCCTAACAGCCGTGTACCGCAAGTCTCTGGAGAGGAAGGGAGGGTTCCAAATGATTGGAAAAGAGCACAGGTAGTCCCAGTCGTCGAGCAGATGCGCAAAACCATAGACCCATATCTCTGACGTCGATGTGTTGTAGAACATGTTGTTTGCTCGAGTATCATGTCGTTTGTGGAAACTCCAGAGTCTACTATGTAGGAATCAACATGGATTCCGGAAACAGCGATCGTGTGTGAGACCCGGCTCGCTTTATTTGCCCATGAGACCCAGAAAGCTCCCAGGTGGATGCCATTGTCCTTGACGTCCGGAAGGCGTTCGAGACAGCTCCGCACCGTCGCCTGATCAACGACGTAAGAGTCTACAGAATATCAGACCAACTGTGTGGCTGGATTGAAGAGATGTCAGCAGACGGAACACAGCATGTTGTTATCGATGGAGAGACAGACGTCTACAGACGTTAAAGTAACCCCTGGCGTGCCACGGGGGAGTGTTATGGGACCATTGCTTTTTCACAATTCACATCATATAAATGACCTAGTAGATAGTGGCGGACGTTCCATGCGTCGTTTCGCGGATGATGCTGTATGTAGTATACAGAGAGGTTGCAGGACGATCGGCAGCGGATAGGCACCCGGTGCAGGGGGAGTGGCAACTGTCCCCTTAACATAGACAAATGTAATGTATTGCGAATATACAGAAAGAAGGATCCTTTACTGTGTGATTGATTATATGATAGCGGGACAAACACTGGTAGCTGTGACGTCTGTAAAATATGTATCTGGGAGTAGGCGTGCGGAATGATTTGGAAGTGGAATGATGATCAGATAAAAGTAAATTGTTGGTAAGGCGGGTACCAGGTTGAGATGCATTGGGAGAATGCTTAGCAAAAACAAAAAAATGTAGTCCATCAACAAAGGAGGTGGCTTACAGAAACACGCGTTCGACCGACCCATACGTGAGTGTTGCCCACCAGTGTGGGACCCGTAGCAGGTCGGGTTGACGGAGGAAGATAGAGAAAGATCCAACGTTTTCGTCACAGGGGTATGTGGTAACCGTGATAGCGTTACGGAGATGGCTAAGTGGCAGACTCTGCAAGGGAGGCGCCCTGCATCGCGGTGTAGCTTGCTCGCCAGGTTTTTCTCGAGAGGGTGCGTTTCCGGATGAGGTATCGAACATATTGCTTCCCCGTACGTATATACCTCCCGAGGAGATCCCGAATGTAACAGTAGAGAGATTCGAGCGCGCACGGAGGCTTTCAGACAGTCGTTCTTCCCGCGTAACATACGCGACTGGAACGGCAAAGGGTGGTAATGACAGTGGCACGTAAAGTGCCCTCCGCCACACACCGTTGGGTGGCTTGCGGCGTACAAATGTAGGAGGTCGGCTGTCGTGTGTGCTTGAAGGCAGATGCGGTGTGTCTGTCGTTGCGGACGGCGGTCAGCCCCCCTCGCGTAAGCGGCGAGGGGCGGCGGCGCTCGGTTGGCCGGTGCCGATGTTGCGCAGGCGGCGCCCGTTTTCTTTGCGGCGGGCAATTTTGTGAGAAACGGGCGCGAATGTTGGCGGGCGAGGTGGCCCGACGGCTGCGGGCCGATCGGGAAACGGTGGGAGGGCGATGGGGCGGCGGAGGTGCGTTTGCACGGCCGGCATCGCCGCACGCCTCCGCTTGTGTGGCTGTGGCGGCGGCCGCGCTGGCCGGGCTGGCGCGGCGACGGTGTGGCAGTTTTGCCGAAGGTTTGGCCATTGTGGCGGGTCGTCGGCTGGGGCTGTGGGGGCGGCATGTGGGCGGGGGCGGCGATTCTCGGCGGGCCGAGCCAGGCTGTAGCGCGCGGTAGCTGCAGTTTGGCCGTGGTTTGCGGCGCTGCCGTGGCGACTGGTTGGCGACTGTGGTGTGGCCGTGTGTAGCCCCATCCTCGGTGGTTTGAACGGCGCGGGTGGTTGCGGCGCAGGTTTGGGGCTGGTCCGCACAGGCTGTCGGACGTTGGGCGGTAGCAAGCGCGGGAGGCGCGGCGCGGCGGCGCGCAGAGTGGCGGCCGCTCTCTCGGCCGTCCGCGCCCGCCCGCGACACTGGCTGGGCCTGGCGGCGCGGCGGCTATTCTCTGCCGCCGTGCTTGCCGCCTGCCGCTCTCGCTCTCGCTCTCGTGTGCGTACGCGCGTCGTCCGTCGAAATAATGGCAGATCAGGCGGCTACGAACGAGACTGCTGCGGCACCCGCCGCCACCGGCACGACGAAGAAGGCCAAGTCTGCGGCGTCTGCGAAGAAGCCGCGCGCCAAGCCTGCGCACCCGCGCACCTCTGAGATGGTGACGGCCGCCATCAAGAGTCTGAAGGAGCGCGGCGGCTCGTCGCTGCAGGCGATCAAGAAGTACATTGCCGCGCACTACAAGCTGGACGCGGAGAAGCTGGCGCCCTTTATCAAGAAGTACCTCAAGTCGGCCGTCGTGGCTGGCGAGCTGGTGCAGACGAAGGGGAAGGGCGCGTCCGGCTCTTTCAAGCTTGCCGGCGCCGGCGGCGGGGCGGCCGAGGGCGGCAAGGCCCGTGCCGGCGGTGCGAAGAAGAAGCGCGCCGCTCCGGCCAGCAAGGAGAAGAAGGGCGCCCGTGCGGCCGGCGCAAAGAAGGCTGGTGGCGTGAAGGCGGCGACCGGTCGGAAGGCGGGCGCCGCCAAGAAGGCGTCTGCGGCGTCGGCGGCTCCCGCGGGTGCGAAGAAGGCGGCTGCGGCCAAGCCGGCCAAGGCCAAGTCGCCGTCGAAGGCGAAGAAGGCCGCCAAGGTTCCGACGAAGAAGCCGAAGGCGCCGCGCCCGAAGAAGGCGACGACGCCGTCTAAGGCGAAGGCGTCGCCCAAGAAGAAGAAGTGAAGTGAAGTAAAGTAAAGAAAGGAAAGGGGAAGGGCTGGCGCTTGACCCCGTCGTCCCCCACCCCCCTCCCCCGCGTCGTCTAGTGGCGCGCGATGGCACGGCTGCGCGCGGCCCAAAACGGCCCTTCTCAGGGCCATCAGAGGACGTCGGGAAGGCGTTGATTGTCGTGCCTGGCGCGTTGTGTTGTGTTGTTTGGGTGGCCGTGCGTGCATGCGCCGGTGTGTGTGTGTGTGTGTGTGTGTGTGGTTGGTTGATGTTTGTGTGGCGTTTCTGTATGACCCTTGTGGGTACTGTTTGCGTGCCGTGGTGGATGGATTGTGGGGCCGGTGGCGGTAGGCGGCGGCGCGCGGTAGCGGAGCGGTTGTGGCCGTTTTTTTGTTTTGTGTTTTGTATTTTGTGCGGCGGCCGACGGTTGGTTTCTCATGTTTCTGGAGACTCTGCTTGCTTTGCGGATGGCGCGTCTTGTTTTTGTGTGTGTGTGTCCTCTGTCTCTGAAAGGGAGACGTTGAGACGTGGAAGTGGCCGGCGGGAATTGGGAAGGCGCGGTGGCGCCTCGGAGACGGCGGCGGCCAGCCACCCGTGGGTGACGTCGTCCGGCTGTTTGTTTGTGTGTGTGTGTGTGTGTGTGTGTACTGAAGGGGGTGGGGTGTTGATGACGTCGAATGTGATTGTTGGCGAGAGCGGCTGTGGACGGGAGGGTGGGAATTGTGGTGGTTGTTTTAACGGGGCTAGAGAGAGAGGCTGGGCGGCAAGACCGACAAAAGTTTTGCTCGCGACGGAGAGATGTTAGTGGCCCTGAAAAGGGCCGTTTTTGTGTTGCGCGCGTGCGGTGCCGTGCCGCGGCTAAGCGGTTTAGGCGCGCTCGCCGCGGATGCGGCGCGCGAGCTGGATGTCCTTGGGCATGATGGTGACGCGCTTGGCGTGGATTGCGCACAGGTTGGTGTCTTCGAAGAGGCCGACGAGGTAGGCCTCGCTGGCCTCCTGCAGGGCCATGACTGCGGAGCTCTGGAAGCGCAGGTCGGTCTTGAAGTCCTGGGCGATCTCGCGCACTAGGCGCTGGAACGGCAGCTTGCGGATGAGCAGCTCTGTGCTCTTCTGGTAGCGCCTGATTTCTCGCAGGGCGACGGTGCCCGGCCTGTAGCGGTGGGGCTTCTTGACGCCGCCGGTGGCGGGCGCGCTCTTCCTCGCCGCCTTGGTGGCGAGCTGTTTGCGCGGCGCCTTTCCGCCGGTGGACTTGCGGGCCGTTTGCTTTGTGCGGGCCATAGCGGTTAGCGGTGCGTGCGGTAGCGAAGCGTCCGGTGCTGCCTTGACAACGGGCCCGCGCGGGCCCGCGCTGCGCTTATATGCCCTCGGTGCGCGTGGTGGGGGGAGGGCGGGCCAGAGTCTATATAGGGGGGCGGCGCGCGCTCACGGCGCACCGGCGAGAGCGGCCTGAGCTGGCGAGGTGAGCGCATCGCTGGTGTTGCGCGCTTCGCTTACTCGGCCGTTGAGAGCTCGTGAAGAGGTTTTCTGTGCTGTGGGCGCTGCGGAGAGCAAATTGTCGTGCGTTGTTTTGACAACGCGTGCAAATTGTCGTGTTCCGCGCCTCGCAGCATGGGAAAGAAGCGTGCGCAAGGGAAACCTGCCGCTACGAAGGGTCCTTCGGTTGTGCAACTCACTGAGTCTGCCGACCGTGCAAGGAACTCCAGAGAAGACGAGTCGCGGCCTGTTCCCCCTTTGTACGTCATGTGCAAAGGCGGGTGGACAGCGCTGTTCGACACCATGACGAGCTGCGCTCGGAACGAGGTGGTCTACGAGTCTGTCGATACAGACTCGCTGATCTGCGTTCGAGCCGCAAACGTGGCCGACCACAAGGCGATCAAGGTCGCAGTGGCCGACCACATCGTCGACGCGCCGCCGGCGCGAGAGAAGGCACCTTCCGTAGGAAGGGTGAAGACGACTAAGGCACTCCTCAGGGGGTTGCCTTGGTGCTGTGATGAGGCAGCGGTCCGGGAAGGGCTGCTGCGAGCCGGGTTTGGTGGTGCAGCCGCAAGGTTGCACAACCGAACCAACAAGAAGAGGGCGCCGCTCTATGCCGTGACCGTGCAAACGGTCGACGGCGGGAGTGACATCTTCGACTTGCGGAAGTTGCTGGGCTTCCCGGTTACGACGGAGGCTCTCCCGACCGCCATGGATCCTCAGCCCCAGTGCTTCAGGTGCCAGGGCGAGGGCCATGTAGCGAAGTATTGCCGCAACGCGGCGCGGTGCGTCAAGTGCTCAGGTGAGCACGACAGCCGCGCCTGCGACCGCGGCAGCAACGCTCTGCCGACATGTGTCCGGTGTGGCGGCCCGCACGTCGCCAGTTGGCGCGGCTGTGCGGCTTTCTCAAGCCGCAGCCGTGCCGGGGGCGGCGAGGCGGCCGCGGCCGCACCGACGCAGCAGCAGAAGAGAAGACGACGTCGGAAACGGCGTAGGGCGCAAAACAGCCCGGCGCAGCTGAGGGACGGCGCAGCAGCAGATCCACCTGCCAGGGGCAGGGACGGCCGCTCGGAAACGGGCAGCCAGGACGCAGCTCGCCTTCCTGCGAAGAGTTGTGACCTCGAACTCGGCACCGCCGTGAAGGAGGCCACAGCAGCCCTCAAAGCCGTCATGGCGGCGGAGAGGGCTGCCTTCGCAGCCGCCGTGGCTGCAGAGAAGGAAGAGGCCTTGAGGCAACTGCGAGCAGTTTTCGCCCAAGGCCTCAGCGCAGTCGTACCTGCGAACACTCCTGCGACTTCGCAGAAGGACGTTCGCGCGCCTATCCCAGCTCTTGTTCCAGCAGCAGCGCGGGTGAGAGGCGCAAAGAAGAAGAAGACAACCGCCGCCGCAGAGGAGCCGCTGGCGACGCCGACTGCTACGGGACCGGGCACCGCAAGGGGTCGAGGAGCCAATAGGCCAGTCTTCATCGCAGAAGCGTCGCCGCCCTGCCGCGCCGAATTCTTATGTTACAGGGAGTAAGCCACCGCGGCCGGCCCAGGAGACTACAAGCGAGCCCAGCCGCAGCACCGGACTGCCCCAGCTAACAACCACGCAGTACATAGGTAACGTTGCACGATACCTCACGCTAACCCCCCTCACCTTGCATGCTCTGTCGCAGCTAGCAAGCCGCTACTGCCCTTACCACCCGTCCTACTGTCGCAGAGGTTTTTTTCCCTTGGCGCTGGCCTTGGCACTTTTTTTCCTCTGCTCTTAAAACCGCTACCCTTCGATCGTTTTCGACCACTACTATCTCCTGATGGACCATGTTAATGAGTAGTCTTACCCAGACGCATGGATAACATCACAGCCTGCATCCTGTGACGCCTGATTCAAAACTAACATGCTTACGGAGGTGACAGTAAAACTTTTGTGTTGGTCACCACGTTGGTGCGGGCGTGGAGGGGCCCCATCCTTTGTTTGAAAAAAAAAAAGCTCACGGCGCACCGTAGCCGACTCGCTAGCGCCGGGTGAGGAGCTGCCGCTTGTGCTTTTTTTGCTTGAGGAGGAGGAAGAATGACAGGCCGCGGCAAGGGAGGAAAGGGGCTGGGGAAGGGTGGCGCCAAGCGGCACCGCAAGGTGTTGCGCGACAACATCCAGGGCATCACGAAGCCCGCCATCCGCCGCCTGGCTCGCAGGGGCGGCGTGAAGCGCATCTCTGGTCTGATCTACGAGGAGACCCGCGGAGTGCTGAAGGTGTTCCTGGAGAACGTGATCCGCGACGCGGTGACGTACACTGAGCACGCCAAGCGCAAGACTGTGACGGCCATGGACGTGGTGTACGCCCTGAAGAGGCAGGGGCGCACCCTGTACGGTTTCGGCGGTTAGGCAGGCAGCCGGTGTGCTGTGCTGTGGCCTTCCCGCGGCCGTGCCGTTGCCCGTGCTTGGTGGGAGAGACGAAAAACGGCCCTTTTCAGGGCCACCACACTGTTCGGAAATTGAAAAGTGCGAAAGGGTCTGTGTTGCCTGCCTGCCTCTGTGTTTGTTGTTGTTGTGCGCCTCTGTTGCTTTGCGTGCGTGCGTTCCGTTTGGAGATTCGACGTGACGTGTGTGTGTGATGGATGCGGGAGGGCGCGGCTGAGTCCGGTGTGTGCGTGGTTTGTTTGTGGCGCGGGCCGGGACCATCGATCGGATCAGCTGTTTGGTTTGGTTTGTGCTGTGCCTGTGTGTTTGGAGAGCGCGCGCGGCGGCCCCGCGTGTCGTCCGTCGTCGGGCCGTTACGCGCTGTGTGTGTGTCGCGCGCGCTCTTTTAATTATGAACATATTAACAATGATCACATCACATTATTGGTGTATTGATGTCGTTGTCGTTGTTTGGAACGCGACTGTGCGTGCGTGGAGGGGTGCAGAAAAAATGTGTGTGTGTGTTCGGCCACACGGGCTGTGGACAAGATGGCGGACGTGCGCCGGCGCCGGCTGCGAATGAATGACTGTGGACGTTGTTGTAAAGTGCGGCGAGGACGACGGAAACTTTGCTTTGGACGTAGGTTTGTGTGGTGGCCCTGAAAAGGGCCGATTGTTGTGAGGCGAGCCGGCAAGGCAAAGGCGCGTTTGCGTTTGCGTGCAGGGAGCACGCAAGCGCAGCGCCGCGGTCCCTGTTTAGGCCTTCTTCTCGGTCTTCTTTGGCAGCAGGACGGCCTGGATGTTGGGCAGGACACCACCCTGTGCGATGGTGACGCCCGACAAGAGCTTGTTGAGCTCCTCGTCGTTGCGGATGGCGAGCTGCAGGTGGCGCGGGATGATGCGCGTCTTCTTGTTGTCGCGGGCCGCGTTTCCGGCCAGCTCGAGCACCTCAGCCGCGAGGTACTCCATGACGGCGGCGAGGTAGACGGGCGCCCCGGCGCCGACGCGCTCGGCGTAGTTTCCCTTGCGCAGGAGGCGGTGGATTCTGCCGACCGGGAACTGGAGCCCAGCCCTGCTTGAGCGGGACTTTGACTTGCCCTTGACTTTGCCTCCCTTTCCGCGTCCGGACATGGCGTTTGGCTAGTGGCGTAAGCGTGAAACACGTAACCGTAACGGTGCGAGCCGCAGCGAGTCGAGCAGCGGAGTGCGTGCGTGTGCCGGCGGCGGCGGGGTGGGGGTCCCTTTATGGGCTCGGGTGCGGCGGCCGGTTGCGCGCGCGCCCCATTGGTCGGCGGCCGCAACAGGGCGAGCTGATAAAGGTGCGGTGTTGCGGTAGCGGCGGGTGCCACTGTGTGGGGAGACGCTGACTAGAGCGGAGCGCTTGCTGCTTGTTGTTGTACGTTCGAGATGCCGCCCAAGACTAGCGGGAAGGCCGCCAAGAAGGCCGGCAAGGCGCAGAAGAACATTTCGAAGGGCGACAAGAAGAAGAAGCGCAAGAGGAAGGAGAGCTATGCCATCTACATCTACAAGGTGCTGAAGCAGGTGCACCCCGACACGGGCATCTCGTCGAAGGCGATGAGCATCATGAACAGCTTCGTGAACGACATTTTCGAGCGCATTGCGGCCGAGGCGTCTCGCCTGGCGCACTACAACAAGCGCTCGACCATCACGTCCCGCGAGATCCAGACGGCTGTGCGGCTCTTGCTGCCTGGCGAGCTGGCCAAGCACGCCGTGAGCGAGGGCACGAAGGCGGTGACCAAGTACACGAGCTCCAAGTAAGGAGGGGAGGTTGTTACTTCGGCTCTTGGAAGGAAGGAAGCTCCCTCCGTTGCGAGAGCGGCAAAACGGCCCTTTTCAGGGCCACCAAATTGCCTTTGCGGGAAGAGCGGAATTGTTTGTGTGTGTGTGTGTGTGTGTGTGTGTGTGTGTGTGTGTGTGTGAGAGGGGGGCGGCATAGCTACCCGGTTTGGTTGTGGTTGCGAGGCAGCTGGTGGTGTGGTCTCGAATGTGGTTGTGGTTACTGGGGTACGGCCGCGAGGGTTTGGTTGCCGCCGGTGTGACGTGGAATGCGTGCACGAGTCCTGGCGTGGTTGTTTGTCGACACATAGATAGATAGATAGATAGATAGATAGATAGATAGGAGGTGTTGGTGCTGTCTGTGGCGCTGATTCATTTCTTTGTCTCCGTCTGCCCGGTTAGTCACGTGACTGCAATTGAAAGTCCTCGCGATTGATTGATTGTTGGCTGTCACCGTTACGGCCGTCTGCGGGTGTCTGTTGTCACATCATACATGATGGCGAGGGTGAAATGTTGTGTTGCCGTCGACTATTCCCTTTGCTGTACGGCGCGTTGGTGTGTTGGTTGACGTTTTAAATGGACGTGTCGTACTATCATGCATATCCATTACGATGTCGCCAAGAAATGTACGGGCGGGTGGGGTAGGCGACACGCACGGTTGCCCTTGATTTGTGATGATAGCCGTTTCTTGCAGTTTGACTGATGATTGATTGGACTGTTGTGCGCACGCACGTCATTCAAGGTGCACGTGTGTTCGGTTGAGTACAGTAAGCGTGAGGCTATGGGCGTACACGCGTTTCGTTGGTCTGTGTCCCCCGGTGTGAAATGGCAGGTGTGTCGGTGATGTGATCCGATCCGGCGGCTCTGAGTAACTGTCAATATCGGCGCGATACACCGGCGTCATGGCAACGTGTCGGTGTGAACACCAGTCGCACTGTGGCACCGTCGGCGCCGCGAACGGTGACGAAAGGCTGACCTTTGATCGGTCGAGTGTCGTGTCTGGGCAGAACGTGTGGAATGAGCAAAACTGTTGGGGACGGAAACAATGGTGGAGGAGGGGAACGGAAAGTAATAAAACAAACAAACAAAATGGAGAAGCAATCACCGGAAAACGAAGCAGGGAAAAACGGAGAGGCGCTGTCTATAGCAGCGGAACGTTCCCGTGCATTGCAGCCGCACTGAGAGGCGTTTACGGCGCGGCTGCAAGTGTCGGCCGTGGCGACGGCTGAATTGCATTGCCTTCCCGGATGAAAAAAAAAGCGTTCGCCGACATGGCTCGGAGGAGGAATCTATGAGAATGCCTTGCCCTTGCCTGCCGTTTCGTGTGCCCTCCTGTTGTGTACGCTGTTGTTGTCCGGTGTAGCGAAGGGTGTGTATGTAGGGGTGGGTGGGTGTGTGTGTGTGTGTTTAGAAGGTCGATAGCTGCCGTCACGGCAGTCAAAGGTGTCGCGAAAAAGTGTGTTAGCCGTGGTTGGTTGGTTGGTTTGTGTGTTTTAAAGAGAAGGGACGAGAGAGAGAGAGAGAGTGAAAGTAGGTGGAGAGAGAGTGCGTTGCGTGTTGCCTAACTGCGTCCGCGAATATGGCAGTAGTTGGTGGTGGGCGTGCCCTTGCATGTGGCCCGGAAGGCGTGTCCGTTTCGCGGTAGTGGCACCGCTGCTGGCATATTCGGGAGATGGGAGGGGGCGCGAAAGGAGAAAGGAGACGCGGAGGCTTTAAAGACGGGGAGGGCGCGTGTGGGTGGCTCGCGCTGCGCTCGGCGGTTGTGTTTGTGCAACAAATGTGTTGCCGGGAGGGGACCGTTGTTGTGGTGCGGTTGTAGCCGCAGACGCGGCCGGCAGTGAACGTGAGACGACGGGTGCGGGCCGGGGCGGCGCATGTCGCCGGTGCCATGCCTTTTAAGAGCCGCGCGGTCGGGGGTGTGCGCACCGTGTGTCGTGTTGCGAGACGGCAGCATTTGTGCTGCGTGGCGTGGCGTGGCGTGGCGTGGCGTGGCGTGGCGTGGCGTGGCGTGGCGTGGGGGCGAGGAGAGCGAGCCGCGCGGTGTGCTTGGGCGCCGGAGAATGGCACACTGCGCCTGCCCGTTGAGGAGGCCGATGGCCGTGGTGTGGTGGAAATGGAGCGCGTCGGACGTGCACCAATGGGAAAGAGAAACAAAGCGGCGACAACGAACGAAAGGGGGAGGGAGGCCATTGTGTCACATGCGGCGGTGGGAGGAAAAAGAAAAAACAAAAACAAAACAAAAAAAAAAAACAAGAAACAAAGACGTAAGAAAGAGGAGAAACAACAAGGACAATGAGTCGTGCGTTCGCGAGGGGGGTGCGCGTGTCACTCCGGTACGCGCAGTGCGGGAATAGAGGCAGCGTCGGCACGGAGAAGCAAGCAAGCAAGCAAGCAAGGAAGGAAGGAAGGAAGGAAGGACGCACGCGCGCTGCGGCGTTTGGCGCGGTTTGCGGCTGGCGCCTTTGGTGGCAACGGCCAGGACAAGCAGCGGTGTATGGTGGTGTGCGGGGCGGACAGGGGCGGCGGCGGTGGTGGCCTGGGAGGAGGCGAGGCGAGGCGGCGCCGACGGTGGCGTGTGGTACGGCGAAAACGGGACGGACGGCGGATGTTGGAGAGGCGCCGCGCACGCAGACACATGGAAGGAAGGAACGAACGAACGCAAGGGAACAAATGGAGGGGGCGAATGTGGAGATGCGGGCAGGCGGTGGTGTTTGTGGGCATGTGGTGGGGAGAAGGGCGGGGGCGGGAGGACAGAGGCGAGGCGACTGCTTGCGTGCTCGCCCGCTCGCTCGCGTGTCTTTTGTTTTTGTGTTTGTGTTTCCATCGTTTGGTCGCCTTGGAGCCTGTCGGTCCCGTCCGTGTGTGGCCACGCTTCGGGCGCGTGTATGTTTGTACGTTTCGTTTGTTCGTCTTCTGCAGCAGAGGCGGTGCGCGGCAGTGGGAACGCCTGCCTGGCGGCTGGGACGGCCAGCAAATGCGGTTGGATGGGCGGCCACAGCACCGCACCTGTGCCCAAGGAGGCGACGCTGGCGGCGGGGCCCCCTCGGATGCGGCCGGCTGGGGCTGTGTGCGCTGCCGCCGCCGCCGCCGCTGCTGCTGGTGCAGCAGCAACGACGACGAACAACGAGTAAGCAAGAAGAGGACGAAGCGGATGGCTGGTGGGTGAGTGCATTTAGGCGGTCGACAAGGCAGTGCGTGATGTGGCGTTGTGACGGGGGTTTGCTCACGTGGCCTCGTTGTGTCGATGCGCAGGAAGGTGAGATGCGGGCAGACGCAGACGCGTACAGAGAGACGAGCCCGGTCTGCAGCAGGATGTGGGGCGCGGCGCGCCGAGTGCAGAGCAGCGCGCGCCGCCTGGGCCGGGCTGGGCCCGCCCGGCGGCGGGCCGCGCTGTTGTCGCGGACGTGAGCGCCCCCTGGCGGGTGGTCGGAGGCGGCGCGGTGGACGTGTGTCCGGTTGGCCAGTGCACATTGCGAGTGGCTGGCTGGCGGTCGGCGGCGAGACGGGAGAGGAGGTATGTGTCGCGGGCGCCTTTGCTGCGCTGCGTCGTTGCGTGCCTGGGCGTGCGCCTGTCGACTGTGTGTGACTGTGTTGGGCGTTGTGCCACGTACGTGTGTGCTCGGCCGAAGGCGTCGGAAGAAAAAGAGAGAGAGAGACGGGCGGGGAAAGTGGGTCGGTGTGCGTGCGTCGCCCGTGATGCGATGATGTCGCGTCATGTCTTGTCTTTGCGAAACGGCTGCCGAGAGGTGTGTGGTGGCGAGCGGGAATGTGCGTTTGGTGGTTGCCGGCCGGCCGGCTGTTGTTGGTGGTTCCTCCTGTGGTTGTTTGTGCTGCTTTGATGGCAACGTGGAAGGACGCCGGTTTCCGTGCCTTGCGTGTGGTTGTGTCGACGGTGACTGGTTGGGGGTGTGCGCCGATGCACGTGCCATCATGTTGTCATGTTTGGGTCGTGAGTGTGTTTTTTGGCTGTGTTGTTGTGTACGGGAAGGGGGGGAGAGGCGGCGGCGGCGGGTGATAGTGCGTGCAGTAGTGCCGTTGCGACGGGCGTCGGGTGGAGCCGTGCGTAGTGGCGGTGGCGGAAAGGTGTAGGTTGCGGGAAGCGAGCCCGTCGCGTGTCGTTGTCGTCGTCGTCGTCGTCGTCGTCGACGGGGTCGCGTGCGCTGTGAATCGAGAGTGGCGGGAAAGGAGCAGCGTGCCGCTGTGTCGTGGTCGTTAGCAGAGGCCTGTGCTTGTCCGTTTGTTTTCTGTCGGACGCTTGGTGCGAGTTGTTTGTTTTGTTGCCGCCGCCGCGGTTGTTTTTGTTTGTCGGCTGTGCTGTGTCGGTGGGTCGGCGAGCTGTTTTGCGGTGCGTGAATGTGTTGGTGCAAAAGTGGCGGCGGCGTCATGGCTGCGACCGCGACGAGCCGCGGGCGCGCCATTGATGATGTTGAACACAGAGCGGCTGTGTGCAATGGGAGGCCTTGTGTACGGGTAGCGGTGTTGTCGTACGTGCATCCGGCCCGGTGCGGAAAGCGCCGTTGCGGTTGCGGGGTTGCCTCTGGTCGCGACGTGTGGTGCTCGGCTTTGTGGGTTTTGTGGTGCCCGTTTGGCCGGTGGGTGGTGTTTTTTGTGTGTTTTTGTTTTTGTTTTTTTTTTGTTGTGTGTGTGTGTGTGTGTGTGTGTGTGTGGTCGGTCTCTTTGGCGCTCGGTATATATCTGCCTCCTGCTCGGTCTTGCGGCGGTTTTGTCGACGTCGTCTGTAGTTTTTTTGCGGCTTGCCGACGACCGACCGACCGACCGACCGACCGACCGAACTACGACCTACCTGTGACAGCTACGTGTGGCGCCCGAAGGTGAACGTAACGTGACCTCGGCGCCCTTAGCCTAACCTAAGATGTCCGGCCGTAAGGTAGGTGCGGCCACCTGACGCCTCACGTCCGAACGCTTAACCTAACTTTGACGCCTAACCTAACTTTAACCCTTAACCTAACCCACGTCCAACCAACGTAACCTAACCTAACCCAAGCGACGCCAACCCTAACCTAAGGTGTTGTACAGTGCGAATGTCGAAGGCATGTTATAGTCGTAGGTGGAGAGCACTGCACGCAACAAGCGGCTACACGGGTAGCAGGGGTTGTGTGGCGTGGGCTGGGCGGTTTGTGTTAGGTTAGATGGCCTTGGGCAAGTACAGAAAGGGGGCAACAGCAGCCTCAACGGGTGCGGGGACCAAGCAGCAATCGGTATTGTTTGTCAACTGTCGAAGCTGCGTTGGTACAGTACCGGAACCGCAAGCGCTGACAGAGAAAGCACCGAAGCTCTGCAATCGTTATAAGGTACAGAAAGCTGGCTGACGCCAGGGATAAATTCTGCCGAAATTGTCACAAAGGTACGGACGGTGTTTTAGAAAGGCTCGATTGCATGCAACCGGTGGTGGTGTGTTCGTCGCTGTTTAGTAGTGGTTTTGATCCTGTAGTGAAGTAGAAGTGGGTGGTTCCTGTGAAATATTGTGGGTGGAGGTTACACTCAACAACCGAGCTAGGTTTAATAATAATTGGCTCCTTTGACCGACCTCCCGACGCAGCAGCATTAGTGGCAGAACAACGGAGAGACGGATTTGGAAACACATTTCACATACATTTTCCTCAGCATGTTAGGGTCTTAGGTGGAGATTTCAATGTACCCGATATAGACTGGGACACTCAGATGATGTTCAGGACGGGTGGTTGGGGGACAGAGAGCATCGAGTGACATTATACTGAGTGCACTGTCCGAAAAGTACCTCGAGCAAAATGAACAGAGAACCGACTCGTGGAGATGACATCGTGGACCTACTGATGACAAACAGACCCGAACGTGTTTCGACTCTGTATGTGCAGAACAGGGACGCAGTGATCATAAGGCCGTTGCAGGGAGGACGGTGTATCTGTTTGGCTAGCAAGAGTAATAGAAGGCAGATTTCCAGACGACCTGACAGATGAAAACGCAAATGCCTGTTCCGACACTGACAATGTTGAGTGTTCATGGAGAAAGTGCAAGGCAATGGTAAAAATGCGTTTTTAGACAGGTACGTGCCGAGTGTAGAACTGTGAGGGATGGGAAAAAAAACCCACCGTGGTATACTACTACAACAACAACAACGTTAGGAAACTATTGCGAAAGCAAAGAGAGCTTCACCCAAAGTTTAAAACGCAGCCAAAATCCTCCGAGACAAACGGGAAGCTAAACGATGTCAAAGTGAGCGTAAGGAGGGCTATGCGTGAAGCGTTCAGTGAATTCGAAAGTAGAACAAACCCTATGTACCGACCGACGTTGACAGAAAATGCTAGGACGTTGCGGTCTTGCGTTGAATCGGTAAGTGGCTCGAAACAGCATATCCAGACACTCCGGCATGGCGATGGCATTGAAACAGAGGATGACACGCGTAAAGCTGTGGTGAAATACCTAAGCACCTGTTTCCAAAGCTGTTTCACAGAGGACGGACCGCACTCTGCAGTTCCGTCTTCTAAATGCTCGCACGAACGAGAAACTGGCTGACATCGAAGTAAGTGTCCAAGGAGGAATGGGAAAGTCCGCCGGACCCGACGGGATTACCAATTCGCGATTCCTACACAGGGTACGCGAAACAACCTGCCCCCCTCCTAACAGCCGTGTACCGCAAGTCTCTGGAGAGGAAGGGAGGGTTCCAAATGATTGGAAAAGAGCACAGGTAGTCCCAGTCGTCGAGCAGATGCGCAAAACCATAGACCCATATCTCTGACGTCGATGTGTTGTAGAACATGTTGTTTGCTCGAGTATCATGTCGTTTGTGGAAACTCCAGAGTCTACTATGTAGGAATCAACATGGATTCCGGAAACAGCGATCGTGTGTGAGACCCGGCTCGCTTTATTTGCCCATGAGACCCAGAAAGCTCCCAGGTGGATGCCATTGTCCTTGACGTCCGGAAGGCGTTCGAGACAGCTCCGCACCGTCGCCTGATCAACGACGTAAGAGTCTACAGAATATCAGACCAACTGTGTGGCTGGATTGAAGAGATGTCAGCAGACGGAACACAGCATGTTGTTATCGATGGAGAGACAGACGTCTACAGACGTTAAAGTAACCCCTGGCGTGCCACGGGGGAGTGTTATGGGACCATTGCTTTTTCACAATTCACATCATATAAATGACCTAGTAGATAGTGGCGGACGTTCCATGCGTCGTTTCGCGGATGATGCTGTATGTAGTATACAGAGAGGTTGCAGGACGATCGGCAGCGGATAGGCACCCGGTGCAGGGGGAGTGGCAACTGTCCCCTTAACATAGACAAATGTAATGTATTGCGAATATACAGAAAGAAGGATCCTTTACTGTGTGATTGATTATATGATAGCGGGACAAACACTGGTAGCTGTGACGTCTGTAAAATATGTATCTGGGAGTAGGCGTGCGGAATGATTTGGAAGTGGAATGATGATCAGATAAAAGTAAATTGTTGGTAAGGCGGGTACCAGGTTGAGATGCATTGGGAGAATGCTTAGCAAAAACAAAAAAATGTAGTCCATCAACAAAGGAGGTGGCTTACAGAAACACGCGTTCGACCGACCCATACGTGAGTGTTGCCCACCAGTGTGGGACCCGTAGCAGGTCGGGTTGACGGAGGAAGATAGAGAAAGATCCAACGTTTTCGTCACAGGGGTATGTGGTAACCGTGATAGCGTTACGGAGATGGCTAAGTGGCAGACTCTGCAAGGGAGGCGCCCTGCATCGCGGTGTAGCTTGCTCGCCAGGTTTTTCTCGAGAGGGTGCGTTTCCGGATGAGGTATCGAACATATTGCTTCCCCGTACGTATATACCTCCCGAGGAGATCCCGAATGTAACAGTAGAGAGATTCGAGCGCGCACGGAGGCTTTCAGACAGTCGTTCTTCCCGCGTAACATACGCGACTGGAACGGCAAAGGGTGGTAATGACAGTGGCACGTAAAGTGCCCTCCGCCACACACCGTTGGGTGGCTTGCGGCGTACAAATGTAGGAGGTCGGCTGTCGTGTGTGCTTGAAGGCAGATGCGGTGTGTCTGTCGTTGCGGACGGCGGTCAGCCCCCCTCGCGTAAGCGGCGAGGGGCGGCGGCGCTCGGTTGGCCGGTGCCGATGTTGCGCAGGCGGCGCCCGTTTTCTTTGCGGCGGGCAATTTTGTGAGAAACGGGCGCGAATGTTGGCGGGCGAGGTGGCCCGACGGCTGCGGGCCGATCGGGAAACGGTGGGAGGGCGATGGGGCGGCGGAGGTGCGTTTGCACGGCCGGCATCGCCGCACGCCTCCGCTTGTGTGGCTGTGGCGGCGGCCGCGCTGGCCGGGCTGGCGCGGCGACGGTGTGGCAGTTTTGCCGAAGGTTTGGCCATTGTGGCGGGTCGTCGGCTGGGGCTGTGGGGGCGGCATGTGGGCGGGGGCGGCGATTCTCGGCGGGCCGAGCCAGGCTGTAGCGCGCGGTAGCTGCAGTTTGGCCGTGGTTTGCGGCGCTGCCGTGGCGACTGGTTGGCGACTGTGGTGTGGCCGTGTGTAGCCCCATCCTCGGTGGTTTGAACGGCGCGGGTGGTTGCGGCGCAGGTTTGGGGCTGGTCCGCACAGGCTGTCGGACGTTGGGCGGTAGCAAGCGCGGGAGGCGCGGCGCGGCGGCGCGCAGAGTGGCGGCCGCTCTCTCGGCCGTCCGCGCCCGCCCGCGACACTGGCTGGGCCTGGCGGCGCGGCGGCTATTCTCTGCCGCCGTGCTTGCCGCCTGCCGCTCTCGCTCTCGCTCTCGTGTGCGTACGCGCGTCGTCCGTCGAAATAATGGCAGATCAGGCGGCTACGAACGAGACTGCTGCGGCACCCGCCGCCACCGGCACGACGAAGAAGGCCAAGTCTGCGGCGTCTGCGAAGAAGCCGCGCGCCAAGCCTGCGCACCCGCGCACCTCTGAGATGGTGACGGCCGCCATCAAGAGTCTGAAGGAGCGCGGCGGCTCGTCGCTGCAGGCGATCAAGAAGTACATTGCCGCGCACTACAAGCTGGACGCGGAGAAGCTGGCGCCCTTTATCAAGAAGTACCTCAAGTCGGCCGTCGTGGCTGGCGAGCTGGTGCAGACGAAGGGGAAGGGCGCGTCCGGCTCTTTCAAGCTTGCCGGCGCCGGCGGCGGGGCGGCCGAGGGCGGCAAGGCCCGTGCCGGCGGTGCGAAGAAGAAGCGCGCCGCTCCGGCCAGCAAGGAGAAGAAGGGCGCCCGTGCGGCCGGCGCAAAGAAGGCTGGTGGCGTGAAGGCGGCGACCGGTCGGAAGGCGGGCGCCGCCAAGAAGGCGTCTGCGGCGTCGGCGGCTCCCGCGGGTGCGAAGAAGGCGGCTGCGGCCAAGCCGGCCAAGGCCAAGTCGCCGTCGAAGGCGAAGAAGGCCGCCAAGGTTCCGACGAAGAAGCCGAAGGCGCCGCGCCCGAAGAAGGCGACGACGCCGTCTAAGGCGAAGGCGTCGCCCAAGAAGAAGAAGTGAAGTGAAGTAAAGTAAAGAAAGGAAAGGGGAAGGGCTGGCGCTTGACCCCGTCGTCCCCCACCCCCCTCCCCCGCGTCGTCTAGTGGCGCGCGATGGCACGGCTGCGCGCGGCCCAAAACGGCCCTTCTCAGGGCCATCAGAGGACGTCGGGAAGGCGTTGATTGTCGTGCCTGGCGCGTTGTGTTGTGTTGTTTGGGTGGCCGTGCGTGCATGCGCCGGTGTGTGTGTGTGTGTGTGTGTGTGTGGTTGGTTGATGTTTGTGTGGCGTTTCTGTATGACCCTTGTGGGTACTGTTTGCGTGCCGTGGTGGATGGATTGTGGGGCCGGTGGCGGTAGGCGGCGGCGCGCGGTAGCGGAGCGGTTGTGGCCGTTTTTTTGTTTTGTGTTTTGTATTTTGTGCGGCGGCCGACGGTTGGTTTCTCATGTTTCTGGAGACTCTGCTTGCTTTGCGGATGGCGCGTCTTGTTTTTGTGTGTGTGTGTCCTCTGTCTCTGAAAGGGAGACGTTGAGACGTGGAAGTGGCCGGCGGGAATTGGGAAGGCGCGGTGGCGCCTCGGAGACGGCGGCGGCCAGCCACCCGTGGGTGACGTCGTCCGGCTGTTTGTTTGTGTGTGTGTGTGTGTGTGTGTGTACTGAAGGGGGTGGGGTGTTGATGACGTCGAATGTGATTGTTGGCGAGAGCGGCTGTGGACGGGAGGGTGGGAATTGTGGTGGTTGTTTTAACGGGGCTAGAGAGAGAGGCTGGGCGGCAAGACCGACAAAAGTTTTGCTCGCGACGGAGAGATGTTAGTGGCCCTGAAAAGGGCCGTTTTTGTGTTGCGCGCGTGCGGTGCCGTGCCGCGGCTAAGCGGTTTAGGCGCGCTCGCCGCGGATGCGGCGCGCGAGCTGGATGTCCTTGGGCATGATGGTGACGCGCTTGGCGTGGATTGCGCACAGGTTGGTGTCTTCGAAGAGGCCGACGAGGTAGGCCTCGCTGGCCTCCTGCAGGGCCATGACTGCGGAGCTCTGGAAGCGCAGGTCGGTCTTGAAGTCCTGGGCGATCTCGCGCACTAGGCGCTGGAACGGCAGCT
This sequence comes from Schistocerca nitens, assembly GCF_023898315.1. Classification (NCBI taxonomy): domain Eukaryota; kingdom Metazoa; phylum Arthropoda; class Insecta; order Orthoptera; family Acrididae; genus Schistocerca; species Schistocerca nitens. Next base: position 204,008 of record NW_026046030.1, read on the forward strand.
TGCGGATGAGCAGCTCTGTGCTCTTCTGGTAGCGCCTGATTTCTCGCAGGGCGACGGTGCCCGGCCTGTAGCGGTGGGGCTTCTTGACGCCGCCGGTGGCGGGCGCGCTCTTCCTCGCCGCCTTGGTGGCGAGCTGTTTGCGCGGCGCCTTTCCGCCGGTGGACTTGCGGGCCGTTTGCTTTGTGCGGGCCATAGCGGTTAGCGGTGCGTGCGGTAGCGAAGCGTCCGGTGCTGCCTTGACAACGGGCCCGCGCGGGCCCGCGCTGCGCTTATATGCCCTCGGTGCGCGTGGTGGGGGGAGGGCGGGCCAGAGTCTATATAGGGGGGCGGCGCGCGCTCACGGCGCACCGTAGCCGACTCGCTAGCGCCGGGTGAGGAGCTGCCGCTTGTGCTTTTTTTGCTTGAGGAGGAGGAAGAATGACAGGCCGCGGCAAGGGAGGAAAGGGGCTGGGGAAGGGTGGCGCCAAGCGGCACCGCAAGGTGTTGCGCGACAACATCCAGGGCATCACGAAGCCCGCCATCCGCCGCCTGGCTCGCAGGGGCGGCGTGAAGCGCATCTCTGGTCTGATCTACGAGGAGACCCGCGGAGTGCTGAAGGTGTTCCTGGAGAACGTGATCCGCGACGCGGTGACGTACACTGAGCACGCCAAGCGCAAGACTGTGACGGCCATGGACGTGGTGTACGCCCTGAAGAGGCAGGGGCGCACCCTGTACGGTTTCGGCGGTTAGGCAGGCAGCCGGTGTGCTGTGCTGTGGCCTTCCCGCGGCCGTGCCGTTGCCCGTGCTTGGTGGGAGAGACGAAAAACGGCCCTTTTCAGGGCCACCACACTGTTCGGAAATTGAAAAGTGCGAAAGGGTCTGTGTTGCCTGCCTGCCTCTGTGTTTGTTGTTGTTGTGCGCCTCTGTTGCTTTGCGTGCGTGCGTTCCGTTTGGAGATTCGACGTGACGTGTGTGTGTGATGGATGCGGGAGGGCGCGGCTGAGTCCGGTGTGTGCGTGGTTTGTTTGTGGCGCGGGCCGGGACCATCGATCGGATCAGCTGTTTGGTTTGGTTTGTGCTGTGCCTGTGTGTTTGGAGAGCGCGCGCGGCGGCCCCGCGTGTCGTCCGTCGTCGGGCCGTTACGCGCTGTGTGTGTGTCGCGCGCGCTCTTTTAATTATGAACATATTAACAATGATCACATCACATTATTGGTGTATTGATGTCGTTGTCGTTGTTTGGAACGCGACTGTGCGTGCGTGGAGGGGTGCAGAAAAAATGTGTGTGTGTGTTCGGCCACACGGGCTGTGGACAAGATGGCGGACGTGCGCCGGCGCCGGCTGCGAATGAATGACTGTGGACGTTGTTGTAAAGTGCGGCGAGGACGACGGAAACTTTGCTTTGGACGTAGGTTTGTGTGGTGGCCCTGAAAAGGGCCGATTGTTGTGAGGCGAGCCGGCAAGGCAAAGGCGCGTTTGCGTTTGCGTGCAGGGAGCACGCAAGCGCAGCGCCGCGGTCCCTGTTTAGGCCTTCTTCTCGGTCTTCTTTGGCAGCAGGACGGCCTGGATGTTGGGCAGGACACCACCCTGTGCGATGGTGACGCCCGACAAGAGCTTGTTGAGCTCCTCGTCGTTGCGGATGGCGAGCTGCAGGTGGCGCGGGATGATGCGCGTCTTCTTGTTGTCGCGGGCCGCGTTTCCGGCCAGCTCGAGCACCTCAGCCGCGAGGTACTCCATGACGGCGGCGAGGTAGACGGGCGCCCCGGCGCCGACGCGCTCGGCGTAGTTTCCCTTGCGCAGGAGGCGGTGGATTCTGCCGACCGGGAACTGGAGCCCAGCCCTGCTTGAGCGGGACTTTGACTTGCCCTTGACTTTGCCTCCCTTTCCGCGTCCGGACATGGCGTTTGGCTAGTGGCGTAAGCGTGAAACACGTAACCGTAACGGTGCGAGCCGCAGCGAGTCGAGCAGCGGAGTGCGTGCGTGTGCCGGCGGCGGCGGGGTGGGGGTCCCTTTATGGGCTCGGGTGCGGCGGCCGGTTGCGCGCGCGCCCCATTGGTCGGCGGCCGCAACAGGGCGAGCTGGTAAAGGTGCGGTGTTGCGGTAGCGGCGGGTGCCACTGTGTGGGGAGACGCTGACTAGAGCGGAGCGCTTGCTGCTTGTTGTTGTACGTTCGAGATGCCGCCCAAGACTAGCGGGAAGGCCGCCAAGAAGGCCGGCAAGGCGCAGAAGAACATTTCGAAGGGCGACAAGAAGAAGAAGCGCAAGAGGAAGGAGAGCTATGCCATCTACATCTACAAGGTGCTGAAGCAGGTGCACCCCGACACGGGCATCTCGTCGAAGGCGATGAGCATCATGAACAGCTTCGTGAACGACATTTTCGAGCGCATTGCGGCCGAGGCGTCTCGCCTGGCGCACTACAACAAGCGCTCGACCATCACGTCCCGCGAGATCCAGACGGCTGTGCGGCTCTTGCTGCCTGGCGAGCTGGCCAAGCACGCCGTGAGCGAGGGCACGAAGGCGGTGACCAAGTACACGAGCTCCAAGTAAGGAGGGGAGGTTGTTACTTCGGCTCTTGGAAGGAAGGAAGCTCCCTCCGTTGCGAGAGCGGCAAAACGGCCCTTTTCAGGGCCACCAAATTGCCTTTGCGGGAAGAGCGGAATTGTTTGTGTGTGTGTGTGTGTGTGTGTGTGTGTGTGTGTGTGTGTGAGAGGGGGGCGGCATAGCTACCCGGTTTGGTTGTGGTTGCGAGGCAGCTGGTGGTGTGGTCTCGAATGTGGTTGTGGTTACTGGGGTACGGCCGCGAGGGTTTGGTTGCCGCCGGTGTGACGTGGAATGCGTGCACGAGTCCTGGCGTGGTTGTTTGTCGACACATAGATAGATAGATAGATAGATAGATAGATAGATAGGAGGTGTTGGTGCTGTCTGTGGCGCTGATTCATTTCTTTGTCTCCGTCTGCCCGGTTAGTCACGTGACTGCAATTGAAAGTCCTCGCGATTGATTGATTGTTGGCTGTCACCGTTACGGCCGTCTGCGGGTGTCTGTTGTCACATCATACATGATGGCGAGGGTGAAATGTTGTGTTGCCGTCGACTATTCCCTTTGCTGTACGGCGCGTTGGTGTGTTGGTTGACGTTTTAAATGGACGTGTCGTACTATCATGCATATCCATTACGATGTCGCCAAGAAATGTACGGGCGGGTGGGGTAGGCGACACGCACGGTTGCCCTTGATTTGTGATGATAGCCGTTTCTTGCAGTTTGACTGATGATTGATTGGACTGTTGTGCGCACGCACGTCATTCAAGGTGCACGTGTGTTCGGTTGAGTACAGTAAGCGTGAGGCTATGGGCGTACACGCGTTTCGTTGGTCTGTGTCCCCCGGTGTGAAATGGCAGGTGTGTCGGTGATGTGATCCGATCCGGCGGCTCTGAGTAACTGTCAATATCGGCGCGATACACCGGCGTCATGGCAACGTGTCGGTGTGAACACCAGTCGCACTGTGGCACCGTCGGCGCCGCGAACGGTGACGAAAGGCTGACCTTTGATCGGTCGAGTGTCGTGTCTGGGCAGAACGTGTGGAATGAGCAAAACTGTTGGGGACGGAAACAATGGTGGAGGAGGGGAACGGAAAGTAATAAAACAAACAAACAAAATGGAGAAGCAATCACCGGAAAACGAAGCAGGGAAAAACGGAGAGGCGCTGTCTATAGCAGCGGAACGTTCCCGTGCATTGCAGCCGCACTGAGAGGCGTTTACGGCGCGGCTGCAAGTGTCGGCCGTGGCGACGGCTGAATTGCATTGCCTTCCCGGATGAAAAAAAAAGCGTTCGCCGACATGGCTCGGAGGAGGAATCTATGAGAATGCCTTGCCCTTGCCTGCCGTTTCGTGTGCCCTCCTGTTGTGTACGCTGTTGTTGTCCGGTGTAGCGAAGGGTGTGTATGTAGGGGTGGGTGGGTGTGTGTGTGTGTGTTTAGAAGGTCGATAGCTGCCGTCACGGCAGTCAAAGGTGTCGCGAAAAAGTGTGTTAGCCGTGGTTGGTTGGTTGGTTTGTGTGTTTTAAAGAGAAGGGACGAGAGAGAGAGAGAGAGTGAAAGTAGGTGGAGAGAGAGTGCGTTGCGTGTTGCCTAACTGCGTCCGCGAATATGGCAGTAGTTGGTGGTGGGCGTGCCCTTGCATGTGGCCCGGAAGGCGTGTCCGTTTCGCGGTAGTGGCACCGCTGCTGGCATATTCGGGAGATGGGAGGGGGCGCGAAAGGAGAAAGGAGACGCGGAGGCTTTAAAGACGGGGAGGGCGCGTGTGGGTGGCTCGCGCTGCGCTCGGCGGTTGTGTTTGTGCAACAAATGTGTTGCCGGGAGGGGACCGTTGTTGTGGTGCGGTTGTAGCCGCAGACGCGGCCGGCAGTGAACGTGAGACGACGGGTGCGGGCCGGGGCGGCGCATGTCGCCGGTGCCATGCCTTTTAAGAGCCGCGCGGTCGGGGGTGTGCGCACCGTGTGTCGTGTTGCGAGACGGCAGCATTTGTGCTGCGTGGCGTGGCGTGGCGTGGCGTGGCGTGGCGTGGCGTGGCGTGGCGTGGCGTGCGTGGGGGCGAGGAGAGCGAGCCGCGCGGTGTGCTTGGGCGCCGGAGAATGGCACACTGCGCCTGCCCGTTGAGGAGGCCGATGGCCGTGGTGTGGTGGAAATGGAGCGCGTCGGACGTGCACCAATGGGAAAGAGAAACAAAGCGGCGACAACGAACGAAAGGGGGAGGGAGGCCATTGTGTCACATGCGGCGGTGGGAGGAAAAAGAAAAAACAAAAACAAAACAAAAAAAAAAAACAAGAAACAAAGACGTAAGAAAGAGGAGAAACAACAAGGACAATGAGTCGTGCGTTCGCGAGGGGGGTGCGCGTGTCACTCCGGTACGCGCAGTGCGGGAATAGAGGCAGCGTCGGCACGGAGAAGCAAGCAAGCAAGCAAGCAAGGAAGGAAGGAAGGAAGGAAGGACGCACGCGCGCTGCGGCGTTTGGCGCGGTTTGCGGCTGGCGCCTTTGGTGGCAACGGCCAGGACAAGCAGCGGTGTATGGTGGTGTGCGGGGCGGACAGGGGCGGCGGCGGTGGTGGCCTGGGAGGAGGCGAGGCGAGGCGGCGCCGACGGTGGCGTGTGGTACGGCGAAAACGGGACGGACGGCGGATGTTGGAGAGGCGCCGCGCACGCAGACACATGGAAGGAAGGAACGAACGAACGCAAGGGAACAAATGGAGGGGGCGAATGTGGAGATGCGGGCAGGCGGTGGTGTTTGTGGGCATGTGGTGGGGAGAAGGGCGGGGGCGGGAGGACAGAGGCGAGGCGACTGCTTGCGTGCTCGCCCGCTCGCTCGCGTGTCTTTTGTTTTTGTGTTTGTGTTTCCATCGTTTGGTCGCCTTGGAGCCTGTCGGTCCCGTCCGTGTGTGGCCACGCTTCGGGCGCGTGTATGTTTGTACGTTTCGTTTGTTCGTCTTCTGCAGCAGAGGCGGTGCGCGGCAGTGGGAACGCCTGCCTGGCGGCTGGGACGGCCAGCAAATGCGGTTGGATGGGCGGCCACAGCACCGCACCTGTGCCCAAGGAGGCGACGCTGGCGGCGGGGCCCCCTCGGATGCGGCCGGCTGGGGCTGTGTGCGCTGCCGCCGCCGCCGCCGCTGCTGCTGGTGCAGCAGCAACGACGACGAACAACGAGTAAGCAAGAAGAGGACGAAGCGGATGGCTGGTGGGTGAGTGCATTTAGGCGGTCGACAAGGCAGTGCGTGATGTGGCGTTGTGACGGGGGTTTGCTCACGTGGCCTCGTTGTGTCGATGCGCAGGAAGGTGAGATGCGGGCAGACGCAGACGCGTACAGAGAGACGAGCCCGGTCTGCAGCAGGATGTGGGGCGCGGCGCGCCGAGTGCAGAGCAGCGCGCGCCGCCTGGGCCGGGCTGGGCCCGCCCGGCGGCGGGCCGCGCTGTTGTCGCGGACGTGAGCGCCCCCTGGCGGGTGGTCGGAGGCGGCGCGGTGGACGTGTGTCCGGTTGGCCAGTGCACATTGCGAGTGGCTGGCTGGCGGTCGGCGGCGAGACGGGAGAGGAGGTATGTGTCGCGGGCGCCTTTGCTGCGCTGCGTCGTTGCGTGCCTGGGCGTGCGCCTGTCGACTGTGTGTGACTGTGTTGGGCGTTGTGCCACGTACGTGTGTGCTCGGCCGAAGGCGTCGGAAGAAAAAGAGAGAGAGAGACGGGCGGGGAAAGTGGGTCGGTGTGCGTGCGTCGCCCGTGATGCGATGATGTCGCGTCATGTCTTGTCTTTGCGAAACGGCTGCCGAGAGGTGTGTGGTGGCGAGCGGGAATGTGCGTTTGGTGGTTGCCGGCCGGCCGGCTGTTGTTGGTGGTTCCTCCTGTGGTTGTTTGTGCTGCTTTGATGGCAACGTGGAAGGACGCCGGTTTCCGTGCCTTGCGTGTGGTTGTGTCGACGGTGACTGGTTGGGGGTGTGCGCCGATGCACGTGCC